>NW_015113842.1:155814-187757 GCF_001443285.1 Poecilia latipinna | reverse complement strand
ATAGATTAACAGCAAGAGGAGAGATGCATTCTATCAACTCATAACTCATAGTGTCAATTTTTACCTGTAATTCCCCAAAAAGCTGGTAAAATAAAGTAAAATAAAATAAAAAACATAAAAGGAGCCATCATTATTATTATTTGGGGAACTTTGTTTTCTAGATTTTTAGAAACAGAACAGAAAAAAGATTTGTGGAAATGTTGTTCCCCTCCACCAGAGATTCTGTGATAAAGAAAATCTTTGTCACATTAAATCACAAATGTCAAACTGAAGGCCCGGGGGCCAAATCTGGCCCGCCATAGCTTTTAATGTGGCCCTTTAGACTCCAAGTTACATCAATAAGTCATAAAAGTTTTTCATAAAAGTCACACAAAAACATTTTGATTTTACTACAATTTTTTCTCAAAATTGGCCAAAAACACTGAGTTTAAGTGACAGCTGCCTCAATCTTACTTGATGCCTAGTTATAGTCTGTGAAATGGTGATCGATAAAAAGTCACATTGGCGCAAATATATATGCAAAAAAATTCTTACAAATATTTCTAACTTGGCATCACAAAATATGTGATTTTGATTACAAAAAGCCACAAAAATGTTCACAAAATCCTGGTGGGACAACAATTTATTGATATTTTAGCTGCTTAGTGGGTTTTATTAATAAATCCTGGCACAACCGGCCCAAAATGAATGATATGGCCCAAAATGAAACTGAGTCGACAACCCTGCATTAAATGGTTTTTAGCACAAAAATAAAAGAAGAAGTAAAGACATGACATGAATTTTGACCCATTCCTCTTTATTTTTATACTCTTTAACTTTAAATCCATGCAGCTCCATGCATTTCCTCACAACCTTCCTAACTTTTTGTGGGGATTCAAACAGTCTCCTCTTGTTCAATGCGGTGAAGGCCACATTTCTGCACTCCTTTTTCCAATACCCTGCCATTCCCATCTGTTGTGCTCACACACACACAGCTAAATGTGAACCGGTGTGTGTACTAATGTGCATATGAATGACATGTGTCAGAGTGCAAAGCCATGGCATTGGGCGCAGCACGTTTCTTTAGGGAGGAGGGTCAAGGATGATTGTGAGGGAGCCAGCCACCATATGGCAGAATAATTAGTGTTGGACCTCGGAGTGGAGAAATGCGCCCTCCCTCCGCTGCACACACACACACACATTTTCACACAGGAAAGCAGCGTCCGACTGGGGAGCTAAGGTGTGAAAAATACCTTCACATCTGAAAGGAGCAGCAGAAAACTGATTTCAATAGAGACAGAGAGAGAGAGGTCCACCAGGAGGGCGGCGCTGTGGGGACATCCTGCCTGATTTGAGCTGTAAACTAGAACCAAAAGCAAGGATTAAGATCCAGTGACGGGCTTGGTGGCCTCCGTGTTGACTGCTCAGATGAGAACAAAAGGCGTGAGAGACTGCTGGTGTAAAAGCGCCAGATGGTTTAATCAACTTACCCTGAAGAAAGTTGGTCTGTGAGGCAGGAGGAAGGTTAAAACTCTGCATCTTCCCCTCAGGCGGAAGCTGCTGCTGGTTGTTGTTGAGGTAACAAGGAGGGTGGAAGTCCTCAGGACGAGCCTTCATGTGGGACAGAAACCGAGGACACACAGCTGGGGGACGACGAACCCGCTCATAATGGACCTGCGGCTGAAATGCAAACATTTTATAATAAAAAAATAAAAGTTTTTCTTATTATTCTCAATTATTTAAGTACCTAGAAATGATAAATGGTTTTAAAAAATTAAGAATAACCTCATGAATATATTTATAAAATGCATTTATTACCACCTCTACTCATGATCCGCCTCATCTTTTCCCATTTTAATTGGGCAATTTTGGTTTGAAGCTTTTTTTATTTACTGAAATGTCATAAAATATTTTTTACTAGTTAGGAAACAACTCTATTCTTGAAGAAACTACAGTAATTAAATAAAAATAGCTCCAAAAAGTTAAGGAAGTAAATTAAATTAAACAAAGAATAACCTTATAAAATGCATTTAATACCACTTTTATGCATAATTCACCTACTCTTTTCTTATCTTCATTGGATCATTTTATATTTTAATTTTTTTATTTATTACAGTGTAATTTTTTTTTTACAATTTAGAAAATAACATGATTGTGAAAAAACTACAGTAATTACATAAACATAGCAATTTTAATAGTAAAATTTTGGACAATTTTGTTTGGAACTTCTTTATTTACGTTGTAATGTCATTCCAAAAAATTGCTATTTAGAAAATAACATGATTGTGAAAATACTACAATAATTAAACACAAATAGCAACAAAAAAGTTAAAACTGGAAAAATAGCAAAAAATAAAGGAATAATTGCATGTGTTCATTTTAAAATACTACTGCATTTATTACCACTGTTATTTATAATCCACCTTGTCTTTCCTATTTTAATTAGATTTTTGGACAATTTTGGTTTGACATTTTAAGTATTTTTTGAAAAGAAAAGCAAAAAACTTTATACAAAACAAAATGATTATAAAAAACAGTAGTTATTAAATAAAAATAAAAAGTTCAAAGTAAAACTGTATTAAATAACCAAAAAATTTAATATTTTAATTCATCAAAAAAATACAAAATAACTTTTGGAATTCAAAGCAATAAATAACAATTAAAATACATGAATATAAACATAATATTCAAAACAGAGATAACTCATTACCATCTGGGCGTGCAGTTCTTCACTTACAGTATTTTATAGCATAACTTGTCACCGCTGCCCCCTTGTGTTGATATAAGTAATTACTTTAAAAACAAGTTCTCCTCAAAGAAAACCTGCCTCCTCTAAAATTAAAAAAAGAAGCAGAAAATTATTTCCCAGGTGAAAAACTTCAGAGAATCTTCCAGGGAAATAGAAGCGGGTAAATAAAACCATGTGGACACCAACCAGTGAAAACCAGTTTCTCCCAAATCTGTGGTGCCAGTGACTCATTCAGAGAGCAAACAGTTGTAATAAATGGCCCACTGGCTTTTATTTGTCTTGGATTTAAGCTTCATCTAAAACAAAGTTCAGCTCCACTCACTTTTTAAAAAAAAGAAAATGTTTCAGCGGAAAGGAGGAGCAGAGGAAGGAGGGAGACCGTCTGCCTGACACAGCGAGGATCAGCTCTTAAATCCCTCCACCATGTTCTTCTTCAGAGGCTTTAAAGATTTGCATTCTTGTGATGTAAAGAGGGAGAAGTAACGAGCGAACAAGGGACGCTCCTGTCCACGCTCTTCGTCCCTCCCGCCTCCTCCTCCTCATCATCATCACTCAGGACGATCAGGATGAAGGAGGTTTGAGGCCAGATGTGAGCAGCTGGGTTTCTGCACAGCAGGACTGAGCATCAATTTCTACTAAATGTACAAAAGTTTAATCAGAAAACATGGAAACTGTGATTTTTATTAGACATCCTTATTATTATTGGTTATTGGATGTATAACTTAAAAACTGTAAAAGTTGAACAAAAACAAAATGTGAATCAAAACAACAAGATAGAGATAGAGAGAGATAAATAAATGGAGAGAAAAGGATAGAGAGAGAGAGAGATAGATGGAGAGATGGAGACAAAGATAGATAAAGAAATAGAAAAAGATTGAGAGCTAGAGATACGCAGAGAAAGATATAGATAGTGCTAGAGAGATAGAGAGAAAGACGGATAGGTAGAAATAGAGAGAATAAATACAGCGAAAGAGATGGATAGAGAGAGAGAGAGATAAATGGATGGATGAGTGGAAGAATGAACAGAAAAAGGGACAGACTGATTATGGTTAGATGGGTGGATGACAGATGATTGTTTAATTACTGTGAAGGGTGGATGAAGACAGATAAATGAACAAATGATGGATAAACGGACGGATGAGAGACTGTATGTTGTATTTACCCAGAATGCCTTGCCCTGTACTCCGCTTCCTGTTTTTGGAGCGGTTTCCTGTCCACTTGGCGTTCACATGTGCATTCAAAGCACATCAGTTCACCAATATCAAGACTTCTAGGTGGACCAAAGTTCTGTTGCGTCTTCACACCTCCCCCAACAAACCGGACTTTCTGGACAAATGAACCTGACTTTCCAGGCAAACCATCCTGACTTTCCAGGCAAATGAACCTGACTTTCCAGGCAAACCATCCTGACTTTCCAGGCAAATGAACCTGACTTTCCAGACAAATGAACCTGACTTTCCAGGCAAACCAATCGGACTTTCCAGGCAAACCAACCGGACTTTCTGGGCAAACAAACTGGACCTTCTGGGCAGACGAACTGGAGTTCGACGGAAGCGAACCAAACAGGACTAGAGTGAATCCACCTTTTAACATGAAACCAGTCTGACTGGTGCGTCTTGATGTTTGTCATTGGTGTTTTTTAATGTTATTAAAGGTTTCCAGGAGCTTCTGGGACTCTCATTGTCTTTCTACTGAAAGTAGAAAGTTTCTGCGAGCGCTAAGCTGCATCTGAGCCTGGCTTCTGACACGAGCTGATAATCAGATTTACCCCCCTGAACCCGCCGGACTCCACAATGCTCCCCACTGTCGTTGGCCCCCACATTGCCTCTTGCCAGCGGCCCCCCTCCGTCCTTGCAGCAAAGCCAATTACACCCCACAGAAACACAAATCTCCATGTTTTAAAAAGTCTCTCTTTTTCAGGGGTTTAACCTTGTTAGGCCGTAAGCCTGGCTTTCTTGTGCATCAGCTCTGTGAAGAATTCTCTGTCCCTGCAGCCTCTGGGACATAGACACACTTCTGTCTTTGCTCATAGCCGTCCGCCTGTCAGAGGGTTCACTCGGAGGCAGTGTAATTAAGTGTGTGCATGCGTGTGTGTGTGTGTGTCTGCTTATCGATGCTTATGTGTTTTGGAGGTGGGTGGATGGTTGAGGAGGGGGGCTGCACACGCAAGGCAGACCATCTGGGACTCGGACTAACTAATAGACTTCCTACATTCATCGAGCAGCGCCACTTGTGCGTCTCAATCAGGGAGCTGTTGAGCACAAACAGGCCCGTAATGACATTAGCCAGTTCTGGCTGTGTGAGGACAGCGTGTGGGCTGCCTGACGCCAGGAGGTCAGCCTGTTTCCTGGGGGCCTGCGAGGGCCCAGAGGAGCCCACGCCGCGGTAATGGGTGTCTGCAGAAAGTGCGGTCCAATGTACTGTCACTGCTGGAAATGCCTTCCCTTTAATTCACTTAGCTGTGACTTCTTAGCAAATCTGCTGACTAGCGTGTCATCAGAGTCAAACCTTTAAAGTTGTTTTCTCTGCTGCGCAGATTGATTTTGGGAAAGTTTGGAAAAACTTGGAATTTTACTTAAAGTATGGAAAAACAAAACACATGGAAATTATTTGTACTTCACACTTTATGAAGTAAACATAAAGCGAAGTAAACTTAAACTTATGAAGTAAACTTAAAGATTTACTTCGGCTACATAGAAAATAAATCTGAGAATAAGTTAATGTTTTTTTCTCTACATATTTATATTTAGAAAAAATATTTTCTGACAAATAGTTTCTCGAAAATATTTAGAGAAAAATAAAAAAATTAAAAATAAAATAAAAAATAAAAATATTTTAAGAAAATATTTTTTGAGAAATATTTTCTAAAAAATATTTAGAAAAACATTTTCGAGAAAATATAAAAAATATTAATATTTTCTCTAACATTTAGAGAAAATATTATAATTAGGCTGTTAATTTAACAACCTAAACTTGTTTTTTTTTTAACGAGTTTAGGTTTTATTTTATTTTATTCATTGGCAGGTTTTATTCTAAAGAAAACAAAACTTTGTTAGAGACAATATTTTTTATTTTCTCTAAATAAAAATATTACTTTTAGAGAATAAAATATTCACTAAAAATAATAATTTGAAACTATTATTGTCATATTTAGAAAACATAATATTTAGTAAATATTATTAACTACAATTCTCTAAATAATAAAAGTTGATCAGGAACGTCCAAATATCTTGGCTAGCTAATAAATCTTTACTGTTCAGTGGAGTTAAAATATTTAGATGAATTAAATGGAAGCTCTTCCTCATGCAGAAACTTCAAAGAAAGAAAGGGATGTCGAAGTTGGCGTGTTTCCATTCAGTGAATTTATTTTTTAATTTTATTGTTAACAGAAACACAGCTTTTGTAAGTTGTGCTGAAAACCCAGATTTCAGGGTTCAGATTCAGTGTTTAGCTCTTTAAAGGATAATTTGGGAAGACAAACCTGCTGCTAAGGGTTAAATTTGCGAACTTCTGCATTGTTTGCGTATTCCGACTTGCATTGCTTCTCCGTGAAAGATTTCAGCTGCCAAAGCAGGTTGCTGGGTGAAAAGCCTCTTGTTGGCCTCCTCCATGTTTAGACATCGACGCCATTCTGGCAGAAGTCGTGTCGCTGTATGACAGGAGCGGCTTTACAGTCACAATGCTCCTCCTGATTTATGACGTACAGCTGGATCGCAGCAAAGCGGCAGAATGTCAGATAACGGGGCTGGAGGAGATTCTGAATGCAGAAAGCAGTTCAGGATGTAAATGAGGCTGGAAGAGCAAGCGGGCCACTTTGTCTGACCACTTTGTTTGCAGAACCAGAGGCCGAGACAGGAAGGCGGCCCACGCGGCTCTGATGTAGCCATGGAAACGTCGCCGTTAATGATGGCGCAGCCACTCCCAGCCTCCTTTTAGCAAATGGAAGAGGTGGAGACTGGGAGTTTGAGTCTGTGTGTGTGTGTACTTGGTTAGCCACCATATTTAGAACCATTTCTGGCCTATTTACTAAACTAATGGAGGCCTAATGGAGACCAAAGCCCAGTCCTAATGCGGTTGTAAAAGGTCAGGGGTCACGTGTGAATTAGGTTTTGGTTAAGGTTGACGTTAGGAATAGTCTGGACTAGCACATAAATATTATAACTTGGCTTTAACTAATTTTGATAATTATTGAGACATTATGTAATATATTTTATTAAACTGGGAAGGATTAAATAACTGTTCACTTCTTCCTACTCCTTTTCAAACAGAATAGTGGTAAAGAAATGATCTTGTTCTTGGTTATTTATGCAAGTGTTTTCTCTGTTCTTGCTTTTTTCTTGTTTTTAAAAAAAACTGTTTGAAATAAATAAATATATAATAATTAAGGTTACTGACAGTAACTGAATCAAAACATTTTTTCAATAAATATATTTAAATAAAGATAAGAGCATAAATTTAAGGATGCAAACTTAAGTAAAATCTTAAAAAATATTAACATCAAATACAAATTTGTTTAACTGTATTTGTCACCATTCAGCTCAGGTTATCAATAAAACAACAGCAGGGATCTTTTACAAATCATTTTCTAACTGAGTTTATAATAAAATTAAAGGTAAACTATAAACTGCTTTTTGTGGCTATTTTGATATGATTTGCTATGTTGTTGTTATTACAGAATAGATGAACTTACAGTGTGGTGGTAGCCGCCTCTATCCCACAGAATGGCCTTGGTGACAAAAGAGATGTACATCGGTCTCTGAAAAGGACAAAGAAAAAGACCAGCTGTGAATAGAGCAACAAAGAGACAGTGATTTCAAGAGGTTGTCTTATTTTTTTGTAGTATTACAAAGGGTAGGGTAGGGTTAGGGCAACATTAAAGGTGACCTATTCTTCCGTGAACAGGTTAGGAGAAGTCAATGGGTCTTACAAAACATGTTGATTAAATTTTTTGTACAAAATTATTCTTAGATGATGAAATTTCAGCCTATTCAGTTCTGTCCATGTTGAGCTCCTTTTGAAATGAGCTGTTTTAGGAGGCTTTGTCACTTTAAATTCAAATAAGCTGCTACTGGCCCCGCCCCCAAACTCATGAAAGCGCTGCAACTCAAGAAAGCAGCAAGTGGTTTCTGTTTGGTGAGTCAACAACAAAACTCTTGTCTTTTACAGCAGACATTGTACAAACCTGCTAGAGCTCTGCTTGGGTTGCCATGTAACGGTCAGAACTCTGCTGGAGTTGCTAGGTAACGGGCAGAACTCTGCTGTGGTTGCTAGGTAACAGGCTGGGCTTCACTGGGGTTGTGCCTGCGATTTGTGACGTTGCACTCCAATGGTTTTTGAAATGGATAATTTTCCAGACACCAAAAAACTTTAATAGCCAAGAAAAAACGTCTAGATGTTTGTTTTTAAGTGCTTTTAAAAGCAGCTAAGACCCAAATGGAGGAATAAAAAGGTGTAAATGTGAATTTTGCTTAATGGGTCCCCTTTAAACAACATAAATATGAGCATCTAATATCTTCTAGATAAAGATTGTTCAACGGCTTGACGTTGCTGGTGTTTCACTACTAAACCAACATTTTGAGACATTTTGAAATGTGTTCCTTTACATCTAATGGTTGAATTTTAAGTTATAAAATACAAGTGGGACTACTCTCCCACTTGGTCCTTTCTAACATCTGCTGCCCGTCTTTACTCAACGTCTTCAGGACAGTGTAGTGGTGATGTGACCGGTGCAGCCTGTGGAGCTGGACGCAGTGCATCAACTCATCCATCAAGATGGACACATACCGAAAACTCATCCATCTCTCTTTGCAGCTCATAGAAGCTGAGTCAGCTCAAGTCGATCCACTGCAGGGAGCAACAGAGCAGATCCTCCCTGAACTCACCCCTCATTCATGGGATGTAAACCCGAAATAGAGATGGTGACGGGGGGGCAAGAGGAGGTCACAAGGTGGAGGACAATAAGACTTTATTGGTGTTTACTCTGAAGCGTGGATCGCTTGTCCGCTGAGGACAGAAAACCTGCAAGTCCAACAAATGAAGACTAGAGGGCAGCGTCAGGTCTGACCATGTCTGATTGTGCGGTGGCTTTAATGTATGATTAGTTAAATTATGGCACCAGTGTCACAAACTATTCTGTCCTACTTAATTAGAGACAAAGTAATAATGACAGACAGTAAAAAGCCGAAGTAAATTGAATAAATAAAAAATGCTCACATTTTTTACCATATTTTGACGGCTCCCAATCAGCCGGTAACAAATAAAGTAATAAAGTATATTCAGGCATTTTGCCAGCAGCAGACTAATCCCACTTGATCTTATAAATCAAATGTTGTAGGTCTACAATACTGTCCATGCATGTTTATATTGCATGTTTCAATGTTCTGTACAAGGACAGAAAGAAAGCAAAACTGAAGGAGAAAGAAAAACTTCAGAATGTTTGAAAAGAAATGTATTTAGACATTCAATGTTACTAGAACCATAAAAAGGTAGTTTTTATGGTTCTAGTATCTTCAATTTTAATGTTTATTGAATATTTTTCTCTCTAACCAAAGAAAACAGTCCAGGCATGGACTTGGACACTTTACGGTTGTTTCTGAGCAATTTCTGAAAGAGTCAAGGCTGCAAGTCAACCCACCACTCCTCTGAACTGACAAGAGTAACTGTAATCTGATTACTTTACTCAGGTAACCAAGAAAGTATGGGGTTACAATTCCATAAAAATTTGATTACTGTAAAATTAACCGCAGTAGTTAGAAGTGGAGTAGTTGGAAACGCAGCTCAACAGAAGAAAAACTTGATTTTCTTAAAATATAGTAGAACAGGTTTAAATATTTAACAAAATTCATCAATAAAAGATGGTTGCATTTCATTAAATTTTTGGTGATTCAATAGTTCAATAGATTTAAAAGAGTGAAACAAAATGACCCGGTTTCATTTAAATACATTTTATTTGATGGAATATGAAGAATAAAAGGTTTATTTCTTATTCAGATTGTGCATCGTTTTTTGTAAAGTAATGAATTACTTTTAAAGATGATTAGTTATGTAACTGGATTACTGTCTTGTGGAAGTAATTAGTAACTAATTACTATTTCCAAGATGACACAGATGGTCACTGCGACCAGATCGCTGTGGGATTTTTGGGAGAAAACAGACTGGGATCACCGTCTTAAATGATGCTTTTCAACTTGCCATTTACTTGAAAAAGCATAAAAACACAATTTTTTTAATCAAAACACAAAGTTAAAGGTTTTGCCTCATCAGCTCAATCACAGCTGCATTAATTGATGGAGTTGCTTTGCCTCTGATGTCCTCATCTGACCAATCATCTCCAACAGGAGATATAATCCCACAGAGAGTTCACCTAAAGTGATTGCTGCTCCTTTTTTCCTGCTCAATCCAGATGATGAGATTAGGGAGATTCCTGGCAGATGGGGTTTCCACCGTGAATGTGTCAACAGGATGCATCCCCACTTTTAAGACTTCACCTCAGTCTGGGGAACGCAGAGGAGGCTCCTCGGGAAGCTGCCGGTTTAAGCCGGCAGCAGAGGGGAAATATGGTCAAATATGGCTGGCCTTATCAATAATGAGTAGGTGGGAAAGGAGCAGATCAAATTACCAATTTAAAAGTAATCACCAAAGTGGTTGCTGGGTCTGCGTTATCCACTCTGCTTTGTCCTCTGTGGTGATTCCTGCTGCCATCTGTCCGTCTTTCTCAGGGGAGTCCTTCCTTTTTCTCCTGAGCGCCACACTGGATGTTTTATTAACTCCATTTCACCTGATTACACCCTGCCTGGGAGTCGGCGCACATTAATAGGCATTTAATCAATGTTTAATTAAGGTAGCAGGCATGAAACACCGAGCTGAAACACTGAGCTGAGGTCAGTTGTAAGGACGCACAATAAGTATATGATTCAAACTTTATGAGCAACTTTCTGCTTAGTGGATATATTATTGAACTGAAATCCATCTTAAAAAGCGAAGACTTTACATTTTCATGTGTATTTCCCTAGAAACTAAATTTTATGTGACCGTAAACAGGCTTCAGAAGAACATGAACGTCTCACAGCAGTTCACCAATTAAAAAAAAATGTATGCCACTATTTAGAGAAGCAGCATTCAGCTGCAATGCACCACAAATCTGGAACAAACATCTAGAAAACTGCAAAACAGCCGAAACACTGAGTTCCTTTAAATCAAGGCTAAAAACCCACCGGTTTAGCGTTGCATTTGACACATAATAAATGGAACATTGACCAATATATTTAACCTGTATTAATGATTTGCAACGTTTCTCACTGTAGGCTGTATGTTGTTTCTATGACGCCTTAATTTTTGTGTTTTTATGACGTAAAGCTGCCTTGTTCCTGAAATGTGCAATACAAATAGAGCTGATTGATTGATTTATGGTTTAATTTTACAGTTGTTGAGCAACTGGAGTCGACAACATCACAATCAAGAACTTCACTGTCTTCCCATTGTCTGGCTCCATCCAAAGTGACAGACCAGTTTCCTGCAGCCATTGTTGAATTGCGGCTGTCTTGTTCTGGTGCAGAGTTATGACGCATGTCTCAAGTCAATAGCCAATAACTGCGTTTCCATTACAAATGTGATCATAACTTGGTCAATATTCCACTAATATCGAAAAAAACCCACAATTTCATAATTGTGGCGTTTTATTAAACAAGAAATGTAATCAAAATCACATGTGAATCAGTTTGTTAATGTAAAAAAAAATAATAAAATGCAGCGCCATCATCCTTCAACAGCTTCCTGTTGTCTTCTTCGTCATTTCCACCTGTAGTAACAGCTGGTTATTGATTATATGACAGGCATGATGGGAAAAAAGTGTTTGCATTCAGGTTTTGTGGTATACATAAATTTCAAAACAGCTGGAAAACCACCTCATCCAAATAAGAAAAGGTTGTTTTTTATCTAATTTGGAGTGTTTCCATAAAGCAAATTGACTTTCATATTTCCAATTTGCTAAATTTTACAGTCAGTGGAAAAGCATCTAATGATGTAAGAGTCACATAAAATATGACATGGCCATCCTGACTGGAAAAAATTGTTAATGCTAAATTAAAAAGGAGCTTTGCACCTGTAGCAGCATTTCTGCTTGAAACTTTCAACAGATATTATTTATTCTAAGTCTGAACATAGCAGCCTCGTCTTTTAGAAGTGAATAACTAGAACTGCATGAGGTCAGGAAACAGAAATTGAGTCCAAAGAGATGACACACTCTCCACAGGATGGTGGAAACAAAGCGCAGGAACAAAGCAGCATCCCGTTTAGAATCGACTGATGGAGCTGCTGACTTATAAATGAGAACAAAAGGCCTGGATGAACACCTCAGCATGGCTTAGTCCAGGTTACAGCCAGAGACGGAGGAGAAAAGGAGAAAATTGAGAGAGAGAAAGCTTGGGGTCAGCCATAATGAGCCATGAATGTGAGCATCCCACCAATCCTGTTTAAAGGGGTTCATCCCTGGAAGGTTTCCTGCCCTTCACTGCAAAAACACAAAATCTTACAGAGTAGATTTAATTTAATTTTAATTCAAATATCGAAGTACACTTAAAGCTGCAGTAGGTAGTTTATAACAATTTTTTTAACATATCTGTTGTTTCTCCTCTACTAGCCAATTGAACAGCACGTACACTGCGTTGATTGACAGCGTTAAGACGTTCCTCTTGGATCTGATTGGCTGTTTTTGATCAGAAGCGGTGCATTCTTGTAAATGGGAAACTTTCAACTACGCAGTTTGTTTTAAGTCAACAATTCCTTAATATTGATTAAAAAGTATTAATTATACTTTCAGATTTTTTTACTTATAATAAGACATTTTTCCCATTAGTGAAAAAATAATAAAGCTTGTATTTTTGATCAAATTGGGTAGTAAGTAAGCTCAAGTACAGCAAAAACACAAAATATTATCAAGTATTACCAAGTGTATTTGGTCAATTCTAGTGAAAATATCTTGGTACAAAACTAATTTACATGCAACATTTAAGCAAGATATAACAGTTGACATTAAGTCAATAACTAGTAAATATTGATGAAAAAGTGCTGTTTTCACTGGCAGATTATTTCACTTATAGTATGGGAAAATATCTTGTTATAAGTGAAATAATCTCCCAGTGAAACTCGTAATGTTTTTCAATCAAAATTAAGGAATTATTGAATTAGAACAAGCTCATATTTCTTGCTGAAATAATACAAAACTAAGAATCTGGTTCAGATTTTGTATTTTTGCAGTGCTCCTCACACCGGCGGTTCTGTGCGCACACTTTGGGGTTCGGGTCAGGGGGCTGCAGGGACTCTGTGACCCTGAAATGAGCCGGGGAGCCCTGCTGGTAGGACAGAGCTGCTTTTCTGCTTTAATCTGCAAGCAAGAGGATCAATATGGTTACTATTGGTGGTGAGATTGTGTGCAGGGCAAAGCGGGTCCAGCCATTTATGAAGTCTCACAGGGGGCTGGCGCACCCTGACAAAAGCACAGCTCTGCTACCACAATGACCCAGGAGACACTGGCACACCGGCGACTAACCTACTTAACATTCATTAGCTTCAGAGAGGGGGACAGATGCTCATGTCCTCGACGTGGGGCTCATTTGACGCGTCTTTTATTCAGGATGCTGAGTTGTGGAGAAAGACCTGGGTGGGCATGGAGGGACTCACCCGGTGCGGCCTGCGGCGTCCAGAGCCAGAGCAGTCGGGTCGCCTGGCAGGGAGAGACAGAAGCCTCCTCGGATGTTTGAAATCCTGGTTTCTGCTCCGTCGGCGTTCAGACAGAAAATCCAGAGCTCCTCTCCTTTCAAAAGAAGACATATCCAACAAGTTCTAGTATTTGTGTTTACATTTTTACGCTTCTGAACACATAAATATACTTTTGACTAATATTCCCTTCTAGTTTAAAAGTAAAAGAGCAGAGTGAACTCTCTCTGTGGGAGGCTAAACATGCAGAAGATTTTAAATAATAATCTGTTAATAATTACCACTCAGACTCTTAGGCATGTTTCCCTCAACATTAAGTAACAGAGGTTGGGCCTCTGACAGAAGTTGGGTAGTAGCTAGTTTTGACACACAATGTACTTTGAGGAGTATTTTTACTTTTACTTCAGTAATTTTACTGTGAAGTATCACTACTCAAGTAAAATTTCTGGTTTCCCCATCCACTGTGAGTAACTTCACTGAATGAAGAACAAGCTTGTTTTAAGCAAAAAATCATAAGTTTTATATGAACATGAGCTGATGTTGAAAAAAATCTTATTTTGTACGATGAGTACTAAGGCCATGCGAAGAAAATAAAAAAATAAGCTAAAATTAAGAGACTAAAGTCAAAATATTACATTAAATTCATTTTATTCTTATTACAGCTGTATTCTCGTAATATTACTTTATTTTTGTAATATAACTTTATTATAGCTATAGTTACTATTCTCACTTTATTTTTGTGATATGACTATTCTCGTAATGCTACAAATGGTCATTAATTTGATTTTATTCTCATAATAGTACGACTTTATTCTGGTAATATGACTGCTCTGGGATTATTTAGATTTTATTCTCATGATACTATGACTTTATTCTTATCAGTGTAATATTTCTAAGTGTGGCCCTAACACTGTCGTAATTTTGTAGTTATGTTATTTGTAAGAAACACTTTAATTGTAGCTTTAAGTGCCAAAATTTCCACATAACTTTATATTTTGGTCCGCCTCGTTAAGTAATCTTTAAATGTTAAATGACTGGTAAAAGACAACTCAAGTACTGAGTAATTAATTTAAAAATCAAATACTTTTTGACTATCGAGTAATTTCTTGGACGGCTACTTTTTAAGTATATTGAAGTAGTGCGACTCTTACTTGAGTACAGATTTTGAGTACTCTACCCACCTCTGTCCTCCAACGTTACTTTTCTACCTCAGACAAACTTCATCCCTGTGTTTCTGTCACATATACAGAAGAAACGAGGGCAACAACAGAGCAGCGCTTTGAATTAAACAATGAACAGCTGTGCAGCCCGGAGTGACAGAGTCCAGAACAGAAACCAGGAGCAGCTGGAGAGAAAGACAGCTTTTCAACCTGACTCCAGACGCAACACGGATCAGGTTCTGGGCTGCCACACAGCGGCATAAATCTCCTCTCCTTAATTACATTAGAGGCGCATAGTGGCGAGCTTTGTGATAACAATGGAGCCTATCGATTCCACAAATCGGAGGCAGCCGTGGTCGGCCTGTGCGCTCCGAGGAGCTCTAGATCTGCATCTCCAATCTGAGCTCATTACGAAGAGTGAGCGTCGGGCGGGACGCAGCGCAGGAAAGTTCTTGGTTTAATATTAACAGGAAGAACGTGGAGCGGTTTCTATGGTAACCGGCAAACAGCTACACTCATGACACAAAATGTGTTTCTGCTGGAAAAGCAGGGCAATCGCATACTCCCACCAGATATTACAAAGTATTTTTGGTCTGGTTTCTAGTGAAAATATATTAAATAAGACTAAACTAACTTACAAGTAACTTTTCAGCAAGATATAACTCATTTTAAGTAAATAATTCCTTAATATTTAATTTCCCTTTGAGATCAAGAAAGTATTTTTGAATTGAATTTGACCTGAATAAGTGTCAATTCAAGCCAAAGTTGTTGTTTTTTTTCCTTTTTGGTTCTGAAGGGTTAATATTGAGAATAAGCTTCTAAGAGACGCCACTGGTTGCCATGGTGATTCCCTCCGTTTCTCACAGAAAACTTGAAATAATTTCAAAATATGGAATAATTTTGAAATGCCAATGGAATTAGTATACTTTTAAATCAATATTAAGGAATTATTTACTTAAAACAAACTCTTCTGTTTTGCTGAAAAGTCACTTTTGTCTTATTTCAAGCGTATGATATTTACATGTATAGACCAAAGATATCTGGTAAGATTTGGTGTTTTTGCAGTGTTCTCATCTCTGTCCAATCTGACCAAGGGAAAAGATTTATTTATGTTTTTCCAAAGCAAAAGGTCCAACACAACTTGAATAAGCTTCTTTTGACTTGTGAGATCAAGACCTCTCTTTAACATCTCCCTCCATAAAGCTGACTCTGCCTGACATCTCTGTGTTGAAGCTGGTGGGGGCTCTGCAGAGCAGGTCAGCATAATCCAGATACCAGAGGACGGGTGCTAGGAGACGGCAACGGAAAAGTGTCCAAAAAGAACAAAAAGCTGAAAAGTCCTGATTCATTGGGCAAATATCTTCAAATCTAAATATGCAAAACAGAAAATCATAATTTCAAATACATCAATTTTAATGAAAACTCATTTATAACATGAGTTTTTTTTTGTCTATTTCTCAGTACAAATTCAAATCCCATCATGTTACAGTAAAGAGAGTATTGGCATACCCTGTTCATTATCCACCATTATATTTATTCAATTAAAAAATACTTTATTGATCACAAAGGGAAATTAAATGTGAAATAGATAAGGGTGAACTTTTAAAGATGACCTATCCAACTCAGTTTACACTCACATTTGAAAATGGTTACAGATGCACAATTATAGAGCCGTACATCTTTAAAAAGTATTAGTAGAGCCTCCTGCACAACGAACAATAATTCAGCAAGTGGTTTCTGGATGGTAAGTCAACAACAGAACACTTTTCCAGTAGCCATTGTACAGCACATACAGTGGTAAAATCAGCTGAACAATCCTGCTGGAGCTCAGCTTGGGTTGCTAGGAGATGAGTGGAGTTCTGCGGGCGTTGCTGGCTAACAGGCTGAGCTTCACGAACTAGGCGAAGAGCAATGCTAATGTGTGACATTACGTTCTGAAGATATATGAAACCGCTCATTTTCAAGACACCAAAAAACATATGTTTATTGCCAAAAAACCACGTAAAAAATTGAAAAATCGATAGGAAACTGCTTTTTGTATTTACTGTGGTTATCTTTCTCACAGAACAGCCAGAACAGTATGATAGTGACACCAAATCTAATCAAAAATAGCTTCTCTTACTGGTAGGTGATATTTACTGGAGTCATAAAAAACACATTTCCTCACAGCGCCCAATAGGAGCAAGGATACAAATTCTTGGTTGTCAATTAAGAAATGTATTCCTAGACACAAGTAATATTTAAGCACAGCCTTTTAATGAGCATGCTAACAAACACATATGTCAGCACACAAGCGCTGACAAAGCTTTCCACAAGACATAAAAATACAATTACAAGAGCTATCATGCTGTTTTAAGGAAAGCTGCCCTGCCCACCACACGCTGCCCTTTGTCAGGAGCGGGACGGACAATCAAGGAGTCGTGACCTGCACCGGCTGCTGTGGGCAGCAGGCCTGACTCCAAACCCCGGTTACCATGCCATGCTGGGAGCCTCCGCTTGTCCCCTGGTTTAGCGCCGCTATTTTCTCATCTCATCAATCTGTCAGCTAAGCCGATTGACGCAAGGCACAATATGGCCGCTGTATTTTATTCAATCTCTTACAATATGGTCTCAACATTTCCAGATTAGTCAGTTCACCCACGAGGGCAGCTCCCCTGGTGAGGAGTAGTGGCAGTGGGTGTCCTCACTGCAAAAACATGAAATCTTACCAAGTATTTTGGTCTAGTTTTTAGAGTACATATATTAGTTCACTTGAAATGAGACAAAACTAACTTATAAGTAACTTTTCACCAAACTATAGGCGCTTGTTTAAGTCAATAAACCCTTAATCTTAATGAAAAAGTACTGGTACCATTGGCAGATTATTTCACTTGGGGAAAATGTCTGCCACTGGAACCAGTACTTTTAAATCAATATTAGGGAATTTTTTACTTAAAATGAGCAATATCTTGCTTTCAGGCAAGCCACTACTTATTCTGCCGCTTTCCTTCATTTTTGAAAGGGGACCAATGCTACCTTGAACAGATTAGGATAGGCCTATACAAAACATATTCATTACATTTTTTGCACAAAATTATTATTCTTCTGCTCAGTTCTGCCTACTTTTAACTCCTTTAAACCTAGATGTTTTAGGGCCTATTGTCACTTGCAATCCAAATAATTTGCTGCTGGCCATGCCCCCCAAATCAACGTTTACACTTGCTTGTGAAAATGTTGGCAAACAGATATGCAATTATACAAACTTACATCTTTGAAAAACAGAAGTGGAGCCTCCTGCACAACAAACAAGAATGCAGCAGGTGGTTTCTGGATGGTAAGTCAACAACAAAATTCTTGACTTTTCCAGCTGCCATTATACAGCGGTAAAACCAGCTGAAAAAACGTGCTGGACCTGCACTTATGTAACAATGCAGTTTCTGTTGATTTTGACTCAATATTTAGGAGGTTTTTTTAAAACACACACCAAAAAGTCATTAATTTACTGTGCATTTAGTGCTTGGGCTGTTTTTAGAAGCAATGTCAACCAAAATGGGAGTTTATAAACATGCAAAAGGAGAATTTTGTACAATAGGTCCTTTTTAATGAAACACCAAACAATGTTAGTTTCAAAATGTTTTCAGGAAAAAAATTTGAAAACCACGGTAAAAGAAAGAATACCCTCACAGCTCATAAATTGTTCAAAATTGAAGTTCTCTTGCAACTTTTCCTGCTTTTTTGACAGATTTTACATTTAAACCAATCAGTAAAGACATTATTGTGTAAATGCTGGCCATCTGTGTAAGTTTACAGCACGAGTTTTCTGAGAACAACCGTGGACTGGACTCGCTTGAGAGCCGACCATTCAGTTTATTTTCAAGTAAGGATGAAAGAAAGACTCCAAACTATGTATGTCGCCTATTCAGTGGTGACGCTCTTTAAATGAAAGGACAGCAGAAAGAGTTGGGGACGGGGTGGAGTGCTGCATAAATTTTACATACACAAGGCCTCAGACAAAGTGATTGTTGCTTCCCTGAAACTTTTTTTTCTCCCCCTCCTCCAGCAAACACTTTCCCCGCTGAATAGGCACCTATTAGTGACTCCATTATGGGCACAGGGCCCTTGAATGGCTCCTCACTGTGCGTCTTTATCATAGCCGTGCCCCCCTTCCTCCTGCGGCCCAACCCAGCTTCCTACAGCCTGTTTTGATAGGTGATGATGGGTGAAGTTGGGGGGGGAGGAGAGGTGGCCTGCCACTTTCACTCCCCGTTGTGTGCTCCAGGTGTGGTGGGTTAAGCGTAGCGCTTCACAGCTTCTATTGTGCCACGCACTTTTTCCCCTTCACCACTTATTCAAGGAAAAAAATGGCTGTGTTTTACATGCATTAGCCGATCCCCTCCTCCCTGAAATGAGGGTGGAATCGCTGCACACTGCCTCGGAGAAGCGTATTGTTGCTGGATTATTCAGGAGTTAGCTGAATGAAAGAGGCAGGCAGAGAGGGGTGTCTGTACTTTATCTCCAAGGGAGACAGTGGCTAAAGACGGAGCTTCTTTAGAGGAGTGAGTTACTGCGGCGAAAAGCTCAGGAACACCTGCAGGACACAAACGCCTCCATCCAAAATACAGTAAACCAGCTTCTATTCATCAGGTTGAGGGAATGGTACAAAATATGTAAAGAAACTTCAACTTTTAGAATGTTTTCTATTCACTATTCAATAATTATTACAGCCAGTAATTATTATGCTGCCTCATACCATCTGATTTTAGATGGTGGAAAATTTTATTAACAATATAATAGATAATGCAATTTATAGTAGGTAATATTTTATATTAATCACACCGAATTTTATTTAATTTTGTCCCCACGGTTCTTGTGGGTTTCTTGCAGCAGTGCCATCCACAGCTGGGCTTTCTTGCTTGCATTTGCTTGAGGAGCACGCTCCTCAAGCAAATGGAGCAAAAGAAATTACATTTAAATCTATTATTTTAACTTGTACTTATATATATATATATATATATATATATATATATATATATATATATATATATAAATAAAAGACTGAATAACAGAAAACAAAAAATTTAAGATTAAAAAAATTATTGGAATTGGATTTTTTGCCTCAACTTCTCTCAAACTTTCTGAGGCTCCCACAGCGCCCCCTGGGGGCCACGGTCCCCCACTTTAACCTGGCACAACCTCGCTCAGACTGTACAAACTCTGCTGTATTCACAGAACCATCAGGACAACAAACATCTATGTGTGTGTGTGTGTGTGTGTGTGTGTGTGTGTGTGTGTGTGTGTGTGTGTGTGTGTGTGAACCAGGTTTTTATATCCTGGTGGGGACCTATTTCTGTCTACAATGTGGGGTTGTGGGACCACTGCTCTTAGAGGGGACATTTTCTTGGTCTCCACAAGGGGAAATGCTGTTTTTGGGTTAGGGGTTAGGTAAGTGATTGATAGGGGTAGGGCTAGAGTTGGGGTAAGAGTTTGGTATGTAATGGTTAGAGTTAGGGATGGAGTAAGGGTCCAGCGGTAGAAAATTTATATAAGTCAACGTAAAGTCCCCACAAGTGATGAAAACACGACTGCGTGTGTGTGTCTTAGTTTTGAAGATATGCATGCACACACAGTTGAAGGAGGGAGACACCGAGAGTCAGCAAGACTTTATGATGAATATGGAAGCATTGTTCAGCCGTGCTTACCTCCACGGGGAACCATCTGCTCCCTGTCAATGCATCACCTGCTCGTCTGAGCCGTCTCCACAGCAACAAGACTCGGGGGGGATTAGGAGAGGTTACCGCTTCGATGGCGATGGGAGGGGCTGGAGTCATAGGTGGCAGTCGGCAGAGCAAATGTCACCCTCTGCTGGTGGAGAAAGGAATGGAGCAACTCAGCTAGACTGATATTGAGCCACCTGTTGAACACAACTGTTACAATCAATAGAAACTCTTATTAATAGAACAAAATCTATTTTGTGTCAATTATTGCTTCTGGGTAAATGATAATACTGTAAGCTTACCAATAACCTGCAAAGTTGATACATTCACAACTTTTGGAGCAATATGCAGTAAGGGAAAAACCGTTTTAAATGAGTGTTTAAACCTTAAAAATATGATTCAAAATGCTGTTTATGTTGCTTGTGGATTGTAATTTACAGTTTAACTGGGGAATATGCTTAAAAATAATAAAAAAAGTCACTTTCACTGAATTTTTTTATTTTATTTTTGGAAGGTGATTCATCAGCACTAAGGACTATAAAAGCTTTGACATACAGCTTTGGAAAAAAATGAAGAGACCACTTAAAATGATCAAGTTTATCTGATTTTACAGTTTTATAGGTTTATGTTTGAGTAAAATGAACATTGTTCTTTTATTCTATGAACTACTGACAACATGTCACCAAAATTCCAAGCAAAAGTTTAATATTTATTTGCAGAAAATGAGAAAGTCAAAATAAGGAAAATAATGCAGTGCTTTCAGACCTCAAATAATGCAAAGAAAACAAGTTAATATTCATTTAGAAACAACATTAGTTATGTTTTAACTCAGGAAGAGTTCAGAAATCAACATTTGGTGGAATATCCAGGAGGTTATTAATGGGGTACAGTGCAGTGTGCTCTTCATTTTTTCCAGAGCTGTATATCTGCATGAATTCTTGATTGAAATAAATTAAAATATTATTTTAAAGAATTTGTTTTCTTTCTTCATTTGCATCATAGCTCTATCTAAAAATGTAGATTTGGATGAAAGCTATTCTGTTTCTAGAAGTAAACATATAAAAGTGCCTGGTTTCCATCTGAAAAAATTCAATTAGATTGGAAATGTAACATTTTATGCCTTTATTATATTAAATCTTTCGCTTAGAAGTAGTTCTAACCTATTTTTGTTATTAAAATTAAGAAAAATGAACTCAAAGATGTTTGGAAACCTTTGCTGTGGTGTCACAAAACAAGATTTAGTTTTGTTGCTTTTCCACGTCACATTCATACGTCGTGAGGAAATGACTTGTCACACATCACTGTGATTATCAGCTGCAGAGTAATTTCCCCTTTGTGTGTTTTCCACGCATGTTTTGTGTTACAAGCAGCATGAATGAGGATCAGTCGCAGGCTTCTCATTATGTCTGCATTTTCTCCACCTACAGTACATTGTGCGTTCTGCCAGAGACGGCTGTGTAAACACGGACCTGAGGACAGCTACAAAAGCAAACATGAAAATGTTGAAGTGAGGCCAATAAACACGCCACCCAATGACAAAACACGGCTTTTAATTGTTTGCAACTATAGAGAAGCATCTTTATACATACATCAATGCGTCAAGACAAAAACTATTTAAACATCCATCTTTTATAAGTAGAGATTGCAATTTATTTACATAGATGTAAATGTGTTTTGAATTTATTCAGATTCATTTAAAATGTTGAGGCAAACATTAAATATGTGAAGTTTTGATAGAGCATCACAAATTACCTAGCACCCCCCAAAAAACTTGATTTTAATCATAAATGCTAGAATTAATACATTAAAATCATATTTCACTTTAAATCTGAATGATAATCAGTGGCAGTTAGGGCAGATGCCCAGGGTGACATTAGAAAAAAGGGGCGCACAAGCACTAGACTGAAAAACATATATATAACTTACTCAGTGTTTCGGCTGTTTTGCTGGCAGTTTGTTCCAGATTTGTGGTGCATAGAAGCTGAATTCTGCTTATCCATGTTTGGTTCTGGTTCTAGGGATGCAGACCAGAACCAGAAGACCTGAGGGGTCTGGAAGGTTGCTATGACAACAGCAGATCTTTAATGTATTGTGGTGAGGAGCCATTCAATGATTTATATATCTAACAGCAGGATTTTAAAGTTTATTCTGTGAGCCACAGGGAGCCCGAGGAAGGACTGTAGAACTGGAGTGGTGTGCTCTGACCTCCTGGTTTTAGTCAGAACGCCAGCAGCAACATTCTGATTTTTTAGGTCGATCTGTGAAAACACTGTTGCAGTAATCAATACAATTAAAGATAAAGGCAAGGATGAGTTTTTCTAAATCTTCCTTTAATCCTGAAAATGTTCTTTATGTGATACAAGGCCGACTTTGTAACTGTCTTTATGTGGTTCTGAATGTTCAGGTCAGAGTCCATCACTCAGATTTCAGGGCTGATCACTGGTTTATAGTTGTAATAACTGAAGCTGTATACTGACTTTAGATTGTTCCTCTGTAGGTCCAAAGGACAATACAATAAATTTATTTTTTTTAAAAAGGGGTCTTCAAGTATTCAAAGTTATATTTTCACATTATTCATTGATCAGGTTCAAACCAATTAATAAGCAAACTAAATATTTAGTAACATAGAGTAACACTGTGACTATATCTCCATTGCTTTGTTCCCAGGACAGGCTAAACCTAAATTACTTTTGACTTTACAAATGTCAGCCAGCAGTAATGAACCTACAGTTTGTCGCTAAAGCTAGCTTGTTGTTCCCTGCAGACGGACTGCCAATGAGTCATCAGCCACAGTCGAACGCTCACCTGGAGCCGCCCTATGCAGGCGCAGCTACCCTGGAAAGTCTGAGTGACAGGTGAAAGTGAGTGCAGCTGAAGGAAGGAAACACCTTTTGTGTTTGGTCGCAGAGCAGGACGGAGGCGATGACCCCAGCCCACTGCTCACACCCGCCACCTGATGAGCTCATCGGCCCGGGGCAAAGAAGTGGCACGTCCTCCAACAACCACAAACACGCAGCAGCATCCCCTTCAGTGACATGCTCACCAAAACAACCTCAATCTGATCTAAATCTCAACAACATTTGTAGGAAATAGAATAAGCTGAAAGCCACCTGCAGGCAACACTATCCCTCTGTACCGTGCAGCTGTCAAGCTAAATAAAGCCTTTAAAGTCCAAAAATCAATAGCTTTTTTCTCCTTTTTTCTGTTTCGCTATCGATTTTAATTTTGAATGCACATCAGGATGTCGATAACCAGAGGAAGCTGAGTTGTTTAGGGGTTTGTGAGCCATTAACTGGACCGTGAAAGTCATAACTGTCCCCCGATTTTGTCACTTATATAACAAAGGGAACAAAATGGGACTTTTTCCCCATGGTGGACACTCTGACATAATCTATAAAAACAATTGAAAAGCAATTGGTGTAACTCTTCCAGAAAGGTAAGAGAAGGTCTGAAGTAAATTAATAAATATTAATGAGGAATTTTTTTAATGTTGCTTTTTGGGAAAAGTAGATCACAAATCACTTCAGCCACCCTACTTAACGTAGATGGACCAATAAATTATAAGTTTAATCTTTTGGAACAGGTGATTTTTCACCATAAAAGCCCGGCACATCTCAATCAGATCTCAATTAATCAATTAATCCACACTATTAACTCAAGTGCAGCCTTAAGGGTGATTTGTTATGCTTCCTTGAACAGGTTAGGTTAGGTCTGAAGGCTGTATAAAACATTCATTACATTTTTTGTCATGAGATTTTAGTCTGGTGAGTTCTGCCTATTTAGGGCTCTGTCACTTTAAATCCAAATAAGCTGCTGCTGGCCACTCCCCCTAACACACTCAAATGTGCAAACAGATGTGCAATTACACAATCATATATCTTTGAAAAGCATTAGTAAAGCCCCCTACACAACCAACAAGAATGCAACGAATAGTTTCTGAATGGTAAGTCAACAATAAAACACTTGTCTTTTCCAGAAATGGTAAAAGCAGCTGGCCAAATGTGCTGGAGTTCCATTTGGGTTGCTAGGCGACGGGCAGAGTTCTGCTGGGGTTGCTAGGTAACAGGCTGGGATTCACTGGGTCTACTAGGTGAAACACCAAAAAACATTAACTTATTCTCAAAAAACATCTTGGTGGGTTTTTTAAGCACTTGGGTTGTTTTTAGAAGCAGTAGAAACACAAATAGAAGTATATGTGAATTTTGAAAATAAATACAACACTTTCTTGAAAATATAGTGGTCAGGATTTAAATGTTGAACCTGAAAAATAGACTTTAAGGAAAGTGTAAGAATGGATCCAACTCTTAGACAATGGTTCATCTGTAAACACTCTTTTCACTACTTTTCCGACTTTGTTCCCCATTTGTTCTAGCAGTCATACAATTCAACATCCAGTCTTCCCCTCCCTAGAAAACAAGTTAATCCTGGGAGAGTTTCTGTCAGGCCCACGTGTGGCCCGGGACACGTCCAGAGAGGAGAAGAAGAAGAAGGGCCGACTTTCCTGGGAGTAAGAATTCAATTATTCAGCTGGGAGAGCGTGTCTGTTGTGAGCGGCAGGCGCACGGCTGCCCATTCCCAGCATGCAACAAGGGGGTTAAGAGCCACAGAAAGGCCTCCATTATCCCGAGTGAGAACGTCCCATGTGGCTGGCTGCACGGCTCCAGCTCTCATTCACTCCGCCTCACAACGGCGCTGCCCAAAGTCCCAAACTTTCACTTTGTGCCCCCTTTTTTTCTTCCGCTCAGAAAGGCGCCTTCACAATGCTGAAGTGGATTCTTCAGCACCCCCCGTTGACAGCGCACATGTGGACAACATTCACAGGATGTCCATCATCTTGTCCATTAATCAACGACATCTCATGAAAGCACAATTAGGAGCCTCACAAGTGCATAAGCGATTATCATCTCTAAGCACTCCTGCTACTCCTTCTGCACAGCAACGCTCTGTGTGCAGAGTCGGTTTCAAACAAATCCAATCCACTTTTTTTTTTTTACAAATAAAAAAAAAATAGCTGGAGCTACATAATTGTGACAAAATAATAAGTGATCTGGAGGCCAGAGATTCACATCTGGCCAATCATTATTACAGGAACAGAACCGCAGTGTGTTGGTCGGCTCAGAATCACTTCTGCTGATAAACGAGTAATTGTGTCCATCATCAGTAATGATGGAGAATGACTCACAGGGGAGCGCTCCGTCCACTGTACAAGCTGACCTTGCTGGGGTCATGTGACATCACAGCTCTGATTACTGACCAGTAGGTCCCACATACTGAGGCTCATTGTGAGCACAACTCTGACGGCAAGCGGTATTCTCCATAGAAAATAAAAACTATTTGAATTATATGCAGCTTGAGGTGTAATACTAATGGCTGCTGTTGCGTTATCCTTTGAGCTGATTGGGGAAGACTATGGATGTCTCCACTGTGCATGCTGTGAATTTCCCATTTGAGGACAAAAAAGTATATTCATTAATTAAGGTATATTTGGTGTTTGAGCTACTAAAATGGTTCAAACACCAAATATACTGTAATAATTTTCCCTAATCCTAATCAACACCACTTTCTAAGATGATAAAAACTTACAGAAATGTCCGTCTTTGTCGGGATTTAGTTTTTTCTGAGTTCTCTGTATGTTTAGTTTAGGTTTCTCTGTGTCTTATTTTGATCCTGTTCCCTGTGAGTCCTGTTTCCTCCCTAATTGTTTCCCAGGTGTGTCTAGTTCCCCTAATTACTCCCTGTGTATTTAAGCCCACCTGTTGTCTCTGTCCTTTGTCAAATCCTTGCCAGTTGTCGTCGTTTGTTCGTCTGTCTGTTTCCAGTGCTGCCTGTTATTCTGAGTTTGTTCCTGATTCTTTATTAAATCATCATTTCATCATGACTACCTGGGTTTACCGGCGTCTTCCTCACCACCAACCACCACAAATCATAACAGTCTTAGGTGAATTGTTCCAGAAATTAGGAGTGATTTACTGCAAATAAAACAAAAGAGCAACAGGCGAGTCAATTAACGGAAACCTGTCCTGAGCAACAGCTTATATATTTTACCGTCTTTTTTAAATGAAATGAAACCAAACGAATGAAGGTTTCCAGTATTATAAATAATAGTATTATATGTGTGTGTGTGTGTGTGTGTGTGTTAAAAAAAAACAATTATGTTAAAAGGTAAAGAAATATTACATAATTTGTATACTAAATACTATATAAATATTGGTTTGCTTTGTCACTACTTATCTCAAACATAATCTTTGCATATGGTTAATATTGTAATTTTCTTACAACTTCTTGAAACTTCATTTTAGTTACATTTAGTTACACATCAAAAAACTGCATTTTAAGCCATTTTTCATCAGAAATAAGTTAATATCCAATTACATAATTAACAGAAATCTCACTCATTCCAACGTAACTGTTCAACAAAAGAGAGCGGATTACTTAATGTCAGGTTGTTTGTTCACGTTACGATGTTAGTATGTATGTGGCGACAGTAGAGAGGAACAATCAAGGGCAGGTTTTTTTTTAATGAGCAGCAAAAACATTTGAGACAACAAGGAAGCTGGTGTTTGCTGATTATCTAACCAACATCGCCCTCTTGTGGAGCCTGTTGGTCCCTGCATTCAATTTGGTTTTTAAGCTTTTATTTAGTAAAATTCTTAGAGAGGAAACAGAATTTTCTCTGATGGCAAAATATGGTTTCTTCCAAGTTTCCAAATTGGGTTCTGTTAAACTTTTCAAATAATTTTGATCAACAGATTTAAAATTTTCCTTCAGCCTATGACCTCATATTGCACCAGAAAGACCCGATCTTCTGCAGAAAACAATATTCAATTGTAAAAGCAGCATTCACACTTCAAACTGTTTGAGTGTGTGATACAAAGAGAAACCTCTTTAAAAAAAGTTTCCTATGAAAAACTGATTGTTCAAAAACCAGATGCATCCTGGGGACCAGCAAAAGTACCGCTTTGTTTTCTTCCTGCAGACCCTGAAATTGTGAGCATCCTGAGTCCTGAGGGGTTTTGTTTCTCTACGCTAACTTTGACATGTCACATGTTTATCGATGTGGAGCGAAAGCAACAAACAACAACAGAGAATATTAATAAAAAGCTCGACCAGCTGATGCAGAATGCTGGAACCTCTCGAGATAATTTTGCAAAGAATCTTTCTTAAAATGAAGAATATTAAAATCATCTAACTTGAGTCAGAAGCTTATTCAGAACTGCTGTACTACTGACCACTACAGGAGATCTTTCCTACACACAACCATCAACATCCACAACATATCTTTGAAGAAATCTGGAAGAGCTACAACAGCATTTAATTTTCCTTCTTGAGTCAATAAGGTGTTTCTGGAATTGAATAATATTGTAATTTTGATTAAATCCTTTTAAAACAATTATTTTTTATAAATTGCCATATTTCTGAAATGGTACAACTGTAGTAAATGGCTATTATAAATTATAATGTGACACAGAAGTGGGTCAGATTAATTGATCATTGAGAAAAAGACCAACTTTTTCTTAAAACACGATCAAATTTAACTTCACTTTTATGTTAGGGGTATCACTACTGATTTTCTAGTCAATTAAATTTTATGAGTTTAATCCTTTTTAATTTACTTTATAGTAGAAATACAAAATATCACGTTAATGACAGATATTCCAGTCAAAAATAGGATGGATAAATGTACATTTACATACAGAAGGTTAGCATTATACCACTTTCAGGTTGTAGACAAAACAACTAAAGCTTGAATCAAATTTTAAAAATAAAATTTTACAACTGTTTGGAGTTAAATAAAAATGTATTCTGCAGAAACTCAAACATCGTTATTGTTGTGGTTTGTTGTGCAGAAAGCAGCGCTTAGCATGAACAAAATTAGCCGCTATCGCTAGCTAACCACAGTAACTCATTGTTTCAGAAAACCCTGGTTTTCTCACCGAAAACTGTGTTTCTCTGGGATGAGGCATGCAAACGCAGCATAAAATGTGTATTTCACAGACTTACCAGGGTTTTTATTACGTGCTCATGAATCAAGACATTGTTCTCTGACAGGATGTGGTTCCTAAAACAGAAGATAAATGTTCAGACACTGCAGAGCTCGTCTTAGTTACTGTTTTTTGTCTAAACAGAAAATAAAACATTCAAAAATCACTATTTTTTTATTATTATTATTACTATGAACTTAAATAGTCCTAGAGAAGACAAGAAATACTTTATTATTGACAAAATAAATGTATTAATTTTCTTTTTCATATATTTTAAGAATAACATTCTGTGCATGGAAGAATAAATTATAACAAAGACTGTGCTGTTATCAAAATAATAAAAACATGTACAAAATGTGTATTTGGGCATTTAAGATATATAAAATGCAGAAATGTTCTTTAAAATGAATAAACCTGTGCAAATAAGGCACAGGCAAGGATGTCAACACAATCTGTGTGTAAATAATCATTGAAAAAAATTAAACTTGGTAAATTGATTCACCAAAATAAATGAAATTTTTAATAATATTCTAATTTATTGAATGGGTCTGTTATCATTTAATTACCCAATTATTGATCTGTTGAACTTCTGAACTTTTTCCACCAATATCTGTTTTTCCAGTTGGTTAATTAAACATTTCTAGGTCACTGAATTCATTACAGTAGTTTATGTTTATGCCTTTTATGTTTGTTACAGTTAGACTTTTGTCTCTATGCAGACACAACTAAAACACACGGACGTAAAAACACAAAAGTCACACTTTAATGTAAGATTTTAATTTAGGTTAAAATGCACTGAAGCCAGGAAAGGCAATGACCACAGTGACCCGATTACCAAAGCAACAATGTAAATATTGTCACTTATTTTATGGGTTTTAAGGTATAGTTAGACATAAAAATTCAACAATTATCCTCCAGCTTAAATCTATTACTATGTTGCTAGATTAGAGATGCACCGATCCACTTTTTTCACTTACGATACCGATGCAGATTTCTGAGGTTAAAAAAATTGGCCCGTAACGATCTCATACAAAAAAACGGTGCTGTATTGAGTTAAAATTGTTTTTTTTGTTGTTTTTTTTTTAATACAGACTTAAATGTACTTAATTACACATTTATTTGGTAACTCTGCACCAGTACAGCACATATAAATACAAGTAACTTCACAAACTTCTGTTCAGTCAGTGCAATTGAGGTATAGCAGCCAATGTAGAATAAATAATAAAGAAACTGACGAAAATAAGTTGACTGAAACAACCTAGAAATTCAAAATAAAACGTAAAATAAATAAAGAATGACGTTGCTCAGACCACAAAGCATAGAATTAGACTAAATGGATATCTCCTTATGGATCGGGCACATTGTCACCGGTGTAGAATTTTTGTTCAACAAAACCGATGCAGACATAAATATCGGATCGGTTCATCTCTGGAGCAGAGCAGAGGAGGACACCGGTTGATTTTTAGACCTTTGTTGAGGTAGATAAGATTCGGCTTCATGTTTAAGTATCAGACGATCACCAATCTCCAGATATTTCTACCTGCTTTCAGGGCAGCCAGGCTGCAGGAGACCAAACTGTTTTTACATGCAGGCTTTCATGAGCGTCGCCTCGGGGGCCAGCGGCGGACAACAGGATCCAGATGTGACCATAACGGTTCTGTTTCACAACCGTCCTGTGACGTACCGATACACACACACACACACACACACACACACACACACACACACACACACACACACACAGGGGGTGTGGCGTCACGTGGCCCACGTAAAGTTAAAACCCGACGCACAGGAGAGGCTCAGAGACAGAGAAACCAGCATCAGATCATCAAAACCTGCAGAGACGATGGACGCCGCTTACAAGAGAGTGAACGGAGACCACAGCCCGGAGGAAGAGACAGGAGAGCCGGGCACCGGGGTAAAAATATACAATGTCACTTTTCTCTTATTCCAAACTAATTTTGATTGATTTTTAAATTATTTTACAGCTCCTTATTAATGGAAAATTCTGGTGAGAGCAAAAAACAATAGCTGGTTCTGCCTTTATGTGCTGTGAATAGAAAGTAAAACAGCTGATGTTAGTGAAAAACAAACAAAGCCCTCTCTATGCACAGATCCACTGTCAGGAACTTTCAGCAGCTGAAATTTTTCTCTACAAAAATGCAACTTTTTAGCAAATTTTCAATTCAAATTGCAGGAGCTGCTTCAGCAATAATCAGCTTTTAAAAATGCCCCCCCCCAAAAAAAAATTCCAGATTTTTCTCAGTTCTGCTCTGCAGAAGGAAAAGTTTTGTGCATTTCCCGGGACCGGTTGGGTCATGGAGGCGCAGGAATGCTTCCATGCATCCTTTAGCTCCAGAGGTCAAAGGGTGCAAAGTCTGCTTCAGGTCGTCTCCTGAATGTCACTGCTCAGAATGAGATCTCACGCTTGATCCGTCAGCAGAAAATAACAGAAACTGAGCTATGAGTTCCAGTAAATATGAATATTTTATTATTTTCTCCAGAGAAGAAGGAACTCGTATCTGGAAGAAGACACCAGCAGGAAGTCGGAGGTGATCACCTGCATCTTCTCCCTGAAGGAGGAGGTTGGAGCTCTGGCCAAGGCCCTGCGGCTCTTTGAGGTAAAAACTTAACTTTATATATATCCTAATGTTTATCTGACTCAGGATACATGGAAATTTGTTTTATTTGCTTAAAGGACGCAAGGACGCAACCTTGATGACGCATCGTAGCTTCATTAAGTTAAAGATTAACATGAAACAAAACATGTGTGTAGAAACAGCATTTCAGCATCTAAAACTTAAATTAATTTTTTATTATTATCTTAGCACAGTTTGGGTAAAAATAAACATAGTTAAGGTATTTTTTGTTGTTTTTGTATCTAATTTTAAGAAATTTAAAGATCCAGTTTGATTTTGTTTGGATATCAGTCGTGTGTAAACAGCAAGAAGCTCTTTGGTCCGCTGACGTTTCGCCTGCAGGTTATCTCTTTTTTATTAAAGCGGACGTGGCAGGAAACGTTCCCCTCTCTTGGTGCTCAGCCTGAAACTTTAGGAGTTAAAATGATATAAAACATCTGCGATTTTCTAACACAAACGCACACTGTCAGTGAGTTAGAAAACAAGCATTTCCATTCTAATTTAACTGCTGTTATAAAGTCTAAGAGCAGTTAAATTGTTAAAACAATAAGCCTACATTTCCCACCATGCAATTCTGTCACGAAACCCTCTTATGCTTAAATTACATCTTTCAAACTTTACAGTTGAGATCAGATTTCACTGAACTCGAGTTTTAAATATCTAGTCGTCAACTTGTTGTAGAAGTGAAAAAAATATGAAATAGTCAATGAAACAGTCCCATAGCATGATGCTGCCACCACTATGCTCTACAGTTCCATCTTGGCTTTAAATAATAAACTGCTACAGTATAATTCAAATTCAAACCACAACAACATATTTTAAACTTTTATCAAAAATAAATATGGCTGACATCCAGTGCCAAGCAAAACAGCCCCAAAGCATGGTGCTGCCACCACTATGCTCGAATGTAGCTTCAATGTTATTACGTTTGAAAGCCTCACTTTGACTAAACAGTTCAATTCATGTCCAATTAAAACATTAAAAGTTTCCCTAAAAAACTGGACGAAGCTCCAAAGTCAAAGTCAACG
>NW_015113842.1:138959-152463 GCF_001443285.1 Poecilia latipinna | reverse complement strand
TTAATTTGCTTCATTATCTTCAAAATCTTTTTTATTTAGTATTTAGTATAAAACGCTTTGCTAGCGTCTTATAAGTTGACTCAAAATATTTTGGTTAAATTAAATGGAGGCAAATTTCCCAATTTCAGAAGAATCTGTTCAAATAATCGTCCGCAAGTATCTGAATGTGATGTGAATCTGAATGGATATGGAATAAATACACAAATTGCTTGCCATAAGCTGCCACTCCTTCATTTGCTGCTGCGCTACTCTAGAGATTAAACTAATGGATCCTTGCATTAGTTTGGTGTGGAGTGCTTCAAATAGTCTCTAGAACAGAAGGGGATTAGAGCCACTGAATGAAAAAAGGTTTTTTTTTCTCAATTTTGACTTTTGATCTAAGAAATTTAAAGTTTTTTGTATTATTTAGAGTCAAAATTCTGAGATTAAAGTCCGGTTCTCTTCTTCTAGATGAGAGATATTTAATCGTTTTAAACAATAATTGTTAGCTTAAACTCACAGGATGCAACAGGATACAGATTAATCTCCTGGTTAATGTAATTAATCAACTGTTTTGCTTTCCACCTTGTTTTCGTTCTAGAGATGTTTTTTTAACAATATGACTAATTCTGGGATAAAATAAATATTTGCAGTGAAAACGATCGATTGATTCTGGAGTACATGAATGGTATGACTGCCTGAGTAAACAATGATTTGCAGAAAAGCAGCATACCCTTAAAGTCCATGTTTTTCTTCTTTGTGAAAGAAAAACAATTAATTATTAAATAGTAATAAATAATGTTTTGGATTGAGAGGAATTTGTGAGGTTTTATGAGTGAACATTTTGGCTCTAATCAATGCCAAGTTTGAGTAAAAATGTTGCCGTCAACAAGCAGCTCTAAGGTTTTTGGTGAACCTATGAGCTGCTGCTGTGCTGATCCTCCCCCTGCTCCACCCCCAGCCCAAACCGTGAAGACAGAACCGACTCCCTGCTGCTCAGATACCAACTGATTCCACCACAACGTTAACGCCAACAAGAGGAACAGGTTTCATGTGTCTGATCTTCATTCAAATCCTGAAAAATTACAACTTCCTGACTCCTAATCCGCCAGGAACTCAAGCTGCGTGGTGCACTTGTGATGCCGGCCTTGACCTTGACCTTTCAGGCTGATGCAACATTATTGTTGTTGTCAGCAGGATTCAGGAAGGAGCGACGGCTTGTAAAGAGAAATCAGACAAAGTGACAGCTGCATCCTGATGATTTTCAGCCAAAAATACCAGATTGAGCGCGGTTTTTAGTTTTTATACAAAGGTAGAAAAGGTAAGCAGCGGGATATTCAAACAGAATGAAGTGGGATAAGATGAGATTTTATTTTTAATTTAATTAATTTACAGATTAAAATGAACACATGTTGACACAAACACAAGTTTTGAATAAAAATGAGTAGTTTTCTTGTATAGTCTACCTCTTCTCTCAAAAGTTAATTTTGACTTATATTTTTCCTCTTTTGGAAGAACCTCTCAAAAATAAGATATTCCTTAAAAAAACAGAAATAAATGAAATTTAAGCAACTAAGATGTACAAATACATCTTAAACACAAAACAGGCAATGTGTATACGTAAGAAAAATAAATGAAAACAAAACATATTCAAATTCAAAAATACTTTATTAATCCCTAAGGGAAATAAAAAAAATGAAAATGAAGTATGTATTATAATAAACATATTATATATATATATATATATATATATATATATATATATATATATATATATACATATAAATTAAATATATATTGCTTTGTAATGATACAGCACTCTACTTAATCAAAAATACTTCATTATACCTGGACTGAATATATTTTATTGCTTTATAAAGTAAAAACGGATCTCCTCTCTTTTGTTTCTTTAGAAGTCCTGATTTTGTTGTTTTTTTTTATCTCTGTTCATCTCAAATTATTTTTGTAAATGTGAATATAATAGTCCTTTAAATCTTAAAATATAATTAATTTTAATCTCAAGTACAACTGACTAGTTAGATAATTCTAACTGTCTTTGTTGCAAAGTAAAAATTAATAATCATATAAATTTTGACCTATTTTTTAAAGAATGCTAGAGAAACAAAAATACAATGCATGGTCCCACACTTAAAAGTGGAATAGGAACCAGATGGGGTAAATTAGAGGCTCGCTCCCACTCACGCCTCTTCTTTTAAGCCTATAGTAGAAAGAGAACAACATACTCCCTCTTCCTCCCTCCAAATGTTGCATAAACAAGAAAGAACACTCAAACAAAGACTTGGCACACATGCTAGGTATCTTCCATGTTGAAGAAAACACTAAGGAATGCCAACAAGAAACGTCTGGAAAACCTGTGGTTTTGGAGTTTTGCTGAAGAAAGCAGAAATGCCTCCATGAAGTGGGTTTGTGAATGCACTCTATGCAAGTCTAGTCTGGCTGAGTTAGTTTGCAGACAGAGTTCAAGGCTGGTAACAGCAGGTCATGGAGGCCTCGATGCTGATAAACCCACGACTTTAGCTATCACACAACACCCTCTGGTGGTGAAAGACAGGAAGTGCGCTGAAACAGATGAAGGCTTACTTACCCTTTCATTTGTGTAGGATAATGGCATCAATCTGACACACATCGAGTCTCGTCCTTCGCGGATGAACAAAAAAGAGTACGAGTTCTTCATCAGTGTGGAGCCCAGCTGCTCTCAGGCCCTGGATGAGGTTATCGACAGCCTGCGCACGCAGATCAGCGGCCATGTGCACGAGTTGTCACGCAACAAGCAAAAGGACACAGGTCAGTTTGAAAACACAACATTAACTAACTCATAACTAAGTGCTTGTGTGGAGAGGTAAAAATGTATAAGCAGCTGAGAGTCTAAGAAATGGTGCTTCAATTTCTCTCAGAAAAAATAGGAAGTTGAAAATCCAACTTATATTTAATTCTAAATTCTATAGGCAAAACAGCCTTATTCCCAATAAAGTAAGGCTAAGGATGACCAGCTAATTATTACCATAGTTAAATGGATCCAAAAAAATCATAACCTGAAAAGTTTAAAGATTTATTTGAAACGATTTACTCAACATCTACAAAACGTATAGGTGAAATACTATTTTATTATTTTTCTGAATTTATTTAGCTGAATTTATTGATTCATTACATTACAAACTTGTCCTAAGCAGTGACATTACTCATCAATTTGAGAAACCTTTTCATTTTAATTTATTTTAACTGTGCAATTGTTCAACATCTTTCGTGTTTAAATAAACATAAAGTGATTAGCAGTGAAAACAAATGCAAAGACAATGCAATAGTAGGACTGAGAAAATAAAACTTGCAGCTTTTGGTGAAAAGTTAAAAAGAAAACTTACTTAAAATGTATTTACCTTATTAATAATGACTTTATGAAGCCTGCTAATAAAGATTACATTTGCTTTGTAACAATAAATATATTTAACAAAAAACTTTTAGACCTTTGGGGAAAGGTGTTAATGTTAAGATGCGACATTTTGCTGAACAATTTGTAAATTTCTTATGAAAAATAAATACACAAGAAAACCAGAAAACAAGAAAATGTTGTTCCACCCCAAATATTCAAGAAGCGTAGCGCTCTCACCCTAAACTCCAGTCCTCCAGGGCCAGGTGAACACGGCGTCGTGAAACTTTTAGGTGTCTCTGCTTCAGCACACCTGGCTCCAAGATTAGCTAATTAGCTCAGCTCTGTAGCGCGGCTTCACGGCATGCTAGTGGGGCAGCTAGCTTAGCTTAGCAACAGAAGTTTTTTCTAAACAAAATCAGATACCGGAACAGTATTCAACATAACACGAGTTCTTGAACTAATTAAATTATATTATTGACTTTAGTTTAGCTCAAAAGTAGTTAAAACAACACTGAAATTAAATCAACATATTTAAAGACGTTACGTATGCTAACAGCTAACAGTTAGCTATAGCAGTTAGAACACGATGAAGGAAAGAGTGAAAAATTATGCGAATGTTGCTATGCATTCAAACCACTTTTGCAATGCTAGGCTTTAAAAAAACATTTAGTCAAAGTTAAGAAGCATATTTTGGCCAGATGTTAAGAAAAGTTTTAACTTATTCTTGGGAAATGCTCCAGAAAAACACTTTGTGGCTACTTTTTTGTTTTATTTATTTTAATTAAGTAAACACTAATCCTGTTTCTTTTGGTCTAAAACACGTGTCAAACTCAAGGCCTGTGAGCTTAAATATTATGTCATCAATCAATGCAGTTTTTATCCGTTTACTGCCAGATTTTATCAATCAGTCCCTCCAGTTTCTTCAGAATTACCATGGAAATTCACACAAAATCAACAAAGCCCTGTGCTTTTTTGCGCCAATATATAATTGGGAGTTTATTGCAGATTCTTCTCAAAAATTGTTGATGTCAGATTACAGTCCATGATCTATACAGCGAGAAATAAATAGTTGCATTTACCGTCATAAATAAGCAAAATATTGCAAATGTTTCCAAATTAGTACCAGAAACACAAAATCGTGGAGGGACTGAAAAGATGTTCAGTAATATTATTTAATTTTAAGAATTGATTGATATAACAGTTTTTGAACAGGTTTCATCAATACATTCAGGCACAAAACAAAAATAGATAAAATGTTGAATCTTATCCTGACCATGAATGTTTGGGTGAAATTTAAATACTGCCATCTTCAGATCCATGGCTGAAATAAATTTTATGAAGTTGCCATTATTACCACTGAAGTGTCTCATTTATTAACCAAAGACAGACATGGTAGTAGACAGTGAGTGTCGCCAGTAAGACTCATGTCCCCTCTCCTCCAACCAGACCTCTTTATTAGTTGTTTCCAGAAACACATTAGTTTAGCTACTGAGAACCAACAGGCCTGGCGCAGACAGAGGAGCTCTATGTTTCTCACAGGGAGACAGAACATGCCAAGGTCATGGCAGACTGAGACAGACAGGCCCACCAAGGATCCATGTAGACACCAAGGTCAACTGGTCAGGGTCAAGTTGGACGCAGGGAATTTACAGCCTGTTTTGGAGACAGGCTGTTTATAGGCGAGCCTGATCTGGGGTCTGTTGTCCTTATGGGCCCGAGGCTGGACCACACCGCTTAAATGTAGATTTATCACTGGACCATTGTCTTTTCTGTGTGCCGTAAATCTGAATGAACGAGCAAAAGTCATGTACTTAAATACTGCATTAAAGACCAACCACAAGAAATAATAATCAATTTATACCACTGAAGAGGTAGAAAATAGGAGCTTTTGACACCTTTGCATATTTTATTGATTTAAAGAATTAAAAAATATAAAATAAATATGGAATTATTCTTTCTTAATATTTATTCCAAGTAGCTATTCTGTGAAAAAATAGGACACCATATGAAATCCTTAGTCGTTTAATAACAATTCTAACAATACTAAAAATGTCAAATAATAATAATTAAATAATAATAATTTAAAAAAACATTAAAACTGAAGAGAAATGCATAAAAAAATTTGGTGCTTAATAAATTAGGAAAACCTCATATTTATTCCTAATCTGGCTGCCCAGTGTAGGACTAAAACGATTAATCGGATAAATTCTGATTAATTGATTATTAGAGTAAACATCAATTAATTTAGTAATTGATTAATCATTAACTGGTGTATACAAAGTTAGAAAAAAGTAATTATTGGCAGCTGTAATTAAAACAGATAATTTTATTTACAGATAAAAACATGTCTGTAAATATTGTTTTTGCCAAAATTCTCAAACGGTTTAGTTTTAGCTTCACCCAATTGAATTCACTAAAGGAATATTATGTTATTTAATTAAAAAAGGTATTAAATTATTTTATTTATTCTGTAATATTGTATATAAAAAAAACTTAAATAGCTAAATGGAAAATCTGTAAATTTGCCAATTTTTTTTATCCATTTAATCATTGAAATAATCAATTACTGAAATAATAATTGGTTGCTGCTCTTGTCCAATGAAGATTAACCCAAGAATAAATATCTGAGGCAAAATAAAGTGTTCAAACCCCATAAAATGTTAATAAAAACACGTAATAAATGTCTTTATCCTTCAGTGCCATGGTTCCCGAAGGACATCCAGGACTTGGACCGCTTTGCCAACCAGATCCTCAGCTACGGTTCGGAGCTGGATGCTGATCACCCGGTGAGTTCTGACTCATCCATCATCTTGTTTCTCCACATCCTGCGTCTTCCCTGCATGTTTTCATAAAGATACGCACGTCCACGCCCACGCGGCTCATGAAAAGCCGGGCCACGAGGATGACAGGGCGCACTCCAGCGTCCATTGTAATGGAAAGCACACAGACTCACAAATTGATGTCATTGCTTTAATTGAGCCCCTGTAATTATAGATAATTGCTCCCTTTTGCCAGTGTCATTAAAGCAAAATGGATTTGCTGTGAACTGAAAGACACTCCTCAAAGGTTTCATTTGAATATGTAGATGGAGGCTCTTGTTGGAGACGGTGTGCATAATGCTGTCAAAGGCCACAGAGGGTTTAGTGGAGGATTTCCACTCTTTGATTTATCACTTCTAACATGGATTTCCCTTTATGCGTCCAGGGCTTCAAAGATCCGGTGTACAGAGCCCGCAGGAAGGAGTTCGCTGACATCGCCTACAACTACAGATAGTAACTACTCTCTTTAAAAAGTAGATTTTTTGGCTGTTAGGGTGTGAAATGTTAGCGTATGCTGCAAAAACACAAATCCTATCAAGTAATTTAGGGCTAGTTCATGTGCAAATGTCTTAAAGGTAATTCACACGTAACTTTTCAGCAAGATGTAGGAGCTTTTTTTTAACTCAATAATTGGTTAAAATTGATAAAACCCTCACTAGTTCCGCTAGTTTTAAAACTTTTTCACTTAAAACATTTTCTGCATGTTAAAACCAGTACTTTTTCCATCAATATTAAGGATTTACTGACTTAAAACAAGTTCCAAAACCTCTTATTTCAAGTGTACTAACATATTTTCACTAGAAACTACACCAGTTACTTTTGTGTTTTTACAGTGTAGTTCTTTTTGTTGCCTTGAAAATTAGAATAATTTAATCTCTTTCTTTTTAATCTCGGGTCAATTGAATATTAAGAACAAGATTATTACAGCGTCATGCAAAAGTATTCATATCCCTTAAGATTTTCCACAGTTTACGTCACGTTTCAACCACAAACTTTGTGAATTTGTGTGGGAGAATCTTCAGCCACAAAACAAAACAAATATGGAACCAGAGCAACAAGGAAACTGATTAAATTCAAACATTAAGATGTATCTGAAGGGCCTAGTTGAAGTCCAACTGAGAATAAGACAATAAATAGTTGTGTATAGAGGTTCTCCATCCAATCTGACTGAGCTGCAGATATTTAGCAAAACAACAACAACAAAAATTTCAGATGGGAAGCTTTAGCTGGAGTTGGAACAAAAAATGTTTTTTACATATTTGTTGAAACTGACACTATGTTGTGACATTAACAGAGAGATAATTTGAGGAAAAATACAAAAATCGGGCTTCTCTGTCATCTCCAAGTAGTAGCCAGAAACAACCAATCAGAGCCAGGAGGAGGGTCTTAGGCAATCGGTCTTTTCACAGATTATCTGTGTCATATTACACAGTCAGTACATGGTGACAGTATTAAGGACTTATTACTTTAGACCAACATTTAGCTTTATACTTAGCAACCCAGATCAACTGGAACATTTTAAGGTGTTGTTTTTCTTTTGCTGTGCTGGTTTCTCTTTTTGGTTTGTTGTTTTTGTTTGCATTTCCTTCTCATTCATGTAAAGCACTCTGAAATGCCTTGTTGCTGAACATGTGCTACATAAATTTACCTTACCTTAGCTACTAACAACTATGTGAAACACATTTTTTAAATAAAACTTACATACTGCAGCTGAGTAAAAATGAAATCCATGCATTATTTTTGTTCCACTTCACCATTATTTCCTGTTTTTGTTGGTCTACAACATAAAATTGCAATAAAATACATCACTGTCTACGTTTGTTGGGTTTTTCAAGACACCAAGTCAGGTTGCTTTGCCGAGTATTCAGCAAATAACTCAGATCTCATTTGATGAATTAATCCTTTAAGCAAACTGCTTTCTTTACGTATCTGACATGTTTACCTTCGTCTGTCCCAGCGGCCAGGCCATCCCCAGGGTGGAGTACACGGAGGAAGAGAAGGTCACATGGGGGGTTGTGTTCAGGGAGCTCAAGGCTCTGTACCCGACTCACGCCTGCCGCGAACACAACCGGGTTTTCCCTCTGCTGGAGGAATACTGCGGCTACAAGCCGGACAACATCCCGCAGCTGGAGGACGTCTCCCGCTTCCTGCAGTGTGAGTTTCATTAATGGAGCCAGACTCGACCTTTCCAACTTTTGGCCTAAAAAACAACAGGATTTAGATGAACTTCACCTGGTTCAACATTAAAAAGATCACTAATGAGAGAATGAGATATGGGTAATGTGTCAGCATAACATCAAGTACCATTAAACATTTTCTTTAAAGTTTAGTCTTATAGGGAATCATTCAGTTTTAAGCTATTATTATTATTTTAGTCTCAGACTTACAATATGATGAATCAGATATTATTTGATTACAGTTTGATTTTAGCTATTTATATAGTTGGTGACTAATAAATTCAGATTATAGCTGGATAATAGTCACGGTAGACAATATCAATAGATAATCTGATAGAATATCCACCGAACTCTGGTCCAGAACCACACGGCATTCTGGGAAATAAGATAAAAGGTTTAGCAGCTCCACCTCTCACAGCAATATCAACTTTACTCGCTCATTCTTTGGTTACCTAGCAACTCACTCACTCTTTGGTTACCTAGCAACTCACTCATTCCTTGGTTACCTAGCAACAACTAGTTGAGTAACTTCTGCAGTAACAGTTTAAGGTTTTGCCTCATAACTGCTTAAAAATAGAAAAATGACAGCGTTGAGTGAAAACTGTGGATAAAACAGAAAAGCTTGGCAGGATTTCAGATATTAAAACTTTGTAATCAGTTACGTAATGTAATGGCCAATGTAAACATTTTTTTAGTGTATAAAAATCCTTATCAGATTTGTTGTTGCCATTGTCTAAAACTGGTATTTACTTTGTAATAATTTATAGCAATACTTTATACAACAAAAGTAAATTTATAAGGTAACTGAATGAAAAATGTCAGGTAATCTTTGGTTAAGAGTAAATAATTTAATGGATAAGCACAAGCATTAATTAGAAATGTTTCCATGAGGGCTAAGTTTTTTTTTTCTAAAAGCAATCTATTTACAATTTTGCAAAACCATTCAAGAATCTTGGCTAATAATCACTAGCTAAACAGATTAGCACTTGGTGTAAATCTGGGTAAATTTAAAAGCAATTTTATGTTTTAAAATGTCATAAATGTTCTAAAAATAATTATTTAAACTTCTATAAACTGGATCAGGTGTTTAATTTCTTATTTTTTATTATTACAGCAATAAAAGGGAATTTATTAAAGAAATGATTGTTTTTAGAAACAACATGAGTAAAAATGTCTCTTCATGACCCACTGAGTCATGAATTTCTTACATAACACACAACATGAAGCGCCTTATTTTGAGATGGCTTGACCTAATGAAATGCCCCACTTCCTGTGTTTGAAAACGCGTCGTGTTGTGTTTCATGTCTGCTGCCCTCCCACAGCCTGTACTGGTTTTCGGCTCCGCCCAGTAGCCGGTCTGCTCTCATCCCGGGACTTCCTGGCCGGACTTGCCTTCCGAGTTTTCCATTCCACGCAGTACATCCGTCACGGCTCCAAGCCCACATACACACCCGAGCCGTACGCATTCACACGTTTGTCGTTAAATTAAATATGAATTTTGCATTAATGATGTAAAATAATGTAATTTTCTTTAACAGGGATATTTGCCATGAACTCCTAGGACACGTTCCACTGTTTGCTGACCCTCGTTTTGCCCAGTTTTCTCAGGTATTCATCCTCCTAAAGCAAAGGTCTTACATAATCTGCAACAAATTAATGTTTTAATTAGGTTTTTCTGTGGGAAAATTAATCGTATCTATTTTTATTACAGGAAATCGGTCTTGCTTCTCTTGGTGCCCCTGATGAGTACATTGAGAAACTTGCTACTGTGAGTATATTATTTAGAAAAAAATAACTATACAATAATAATACTGTTGAAGAAAGAGTCAAATTGTTAAAATTTTAGAGTTGAGAGACCAACTCAAAAGCAAATAAATTGCTTCCCCACTGGAAATGGCTCCTAAAACTTTTGCCTAAAAAATTTAATAAAACAGACTAATTTATTTAAGTTTTACAAAAGTAAACTTTTTACACTGGCTTAGTTATTATATAAGGGAATGAATCACCAAATATATGTTTACAGCCTAGATCTTAGCAACAACTAAAATAAAGAAATTAAACAGCAATGTTTTATGTTTTTCTCTCCTTTTTTTGTTTTAAAACCAAAATATAGAAACAAAACAATGGTTCTTTAAAATTCTCATGTAATATTTGTGGCTCTAAACGAGTGAGTAAACGATTCTAAAGTAGGGGTGCCCAAAGTGTGGCGCGTGGGCCATTTGTAGCCCTTGGACTGATTTTGTGCGGCCACCAACTGCAAATCAAGAATGATGCAGATAAATCCCATCTATCCATATGTTTAACATAAATTATTCATCTTTTTGTAACCAAACTTTTATAAGTAAAACCCAAATCAGCTTTTATCTAATCAATTAAACTTCGTTAAACATAAGAGTTTTGAAAGAAATTACTAAAGTTTTGTTCTTTTAACCGAGAATAAATTTGTTCAGTCGAGCTCCAAAGAATTTGAAAACTAGTTGGATCTACAATGAATAACACCCCTTCCCTGCAAATATTTGCATGATTTTAGTTTTTACTTGTATTTTCTCAGCCCATGAGAACTTTTGGTCGACGTCACTAAAAGTTTTAGAGGAAGTAAGATTTAAGAAGAAGTGTAGAGATCAGATTTTACGTATTTTGTGTTTCCAGGTTTACTGGTTCACCATCGAGTTTGGCCTCTGCAAGCAAGGCTCCGACATCAAGGTGTACGGAGCTGGTCTGCTGTCGTCATTCGGGGAGCTGAAGGTAACAGGAAGCTTTCAAACATGATAACACAGTGTTTCTCAAAGTGGAGGCCGTGGGCCGCAAGGAGGCCACAAGGGGGAGACTGTGGCGGCCCTGGAAAGTTGAGGTACAATTTATGAAATAGTTTTTGTCATGAAAACTTCTTTTTTTTTAACAACAGAGCATCGGGTCAATTCTAAGAAAAGATAAATAACTTATGAGAAAAAAAGTTTTAAAAAAATTACAAGAATTAAATCATAATATTACATGTTTGAGAATAAATTTAAATATGAGAATAAACTCACAATATTACGAGAAATAAAACATAAGGAAAAAAATCCTAAAATTACAGGGAAAAAAATTATTTTACAAGAATAAAGTCGACATAAAACGAGTTATAATGATGAGATTAAAGTCATATTATCAGATTACAGTAATAATAAAGTCAAAATAATGAGAATAAAGTTGTAATATTTTAACTTTAATCTCATAATACTATTTCATTCTCATGTTATTTCTGGTGCAACTTTATTCTAATAGTATTTTATTCTATTTTCTTAGCATTGTAGTTGTTTAGATAATTATGGCATAACTGAAATGTCATTTGCCATACTCATCTTTCTGATTGGCTGCCAGTCAAACTCATCAAGCTAAGTGGAGGCTAAACATTGGTGCAAAAACTAAAATCAAACTAAAATCAGAAGCTATGCGGTTAGCATCCATGCTAAACGGATGTTTCTTGTAGGGTTGTCTGTGGGTTAGTAAAGGGGCTAATGCTTATTTGGAGGCTTTAGCATGGAAAGTTTGTTCTGAAACATTCAGTTTGTTTCTCAGAGTGGGTTAGTGGTCCACTCAAGTTCAGTTCAATGTGTCAGTGGGGAAGCCCCCCTGCTGGGCGGCTGTGATTCAGTTCACTGGGTGAGCGAAGGAGAAAATCCAGGTCAGCTTCTTACATCATCAGCCACCAGCAGGAAGTGCACTCTGTCAAACCATGCTGCACTTCCTGCTTACTGTTGCTATGGAAACCATTGAGGAATGCTGTAAACGTGTTGTTTTTGTTTTTTATCGTTTTCAGTACTGCCTAACGGATAAGCCCCAGCTGAAACCTTTCGACCCGGAGAAGACCATCCAGCAAAAATACCCGATTACCGAGTACCAGCCCGTTTACTTCGTTGCTGAGAGCTTCGAGGACGCCAAGGAGAAAGTGAGGTATGCGCTCTGATTTTAGGCGATTCTCACTGTAAAAACACAAAATGTCACCAGGTATTTATCTACTTTCTGGTGCAAATATCGCAGAACACTAGAAATAAAACAAAACTAACCAACGAGCAAGAAATAGGAGCTTATTTTAAGAAAATAATTATTTAATTTTCCTGCCACTGGAACTGGTACCTTTTATTAATATTTTAAAGTTATTTATTTAAAACAAGATTCTAAATCAGGGGCTCGGGGGCCATTTGTGTCCCTTGCAATGATTATTTGCGTCCCTCGTCTATAATTTATGAAAACCACAGCTTTATTTCACCAGACTGTTGATGGTGAAATGCTTAAAATGAATAAATAAAATGATGTAGACAAATTAAAATGGTTCTAAAATGGAAAACTTGAGCAACAACACAAAATATTCATTTTATAATAACTAAAAATTGGCTTTAATTTTAATTTGAGTACAAAATTTTTACACAACAGTAGAATTGGAGCAAATTAATTTATTAAACTATGATATAAAAAAGAGAAAAAGAGGAACCTAGAATACCAATGAGATGATTTATAATTTATTTCTGCACAAAAATCAAAATATTGTGTATTTAGCTTGTTTTTAACAATACAATAACTTTTGCATTTTTCCTAAAAAATACCTGATTTTTATTTTGAAGTTCAGTTGCTAAAAGTTTGGACACCCTGTCCTATAAGTTAGTTTTGATATTTGCACAAGAAACAGATTTTGAATATTAGATATTTCACCTTGTTGATGTGAAAGTCCAATATGAACCAGTGAATTAAAAGATAACGCATTTTTATAAAAATAAAACGCTGCATTTGAACGCATCATCCCCAGAGTGGCTTTTCTTCTAATAACCTGCTCATGTTAGTGATTTGCATAAAACCCAGTGAAACATGTTGAAGTTTGACGTGACGGTTTGAAGGTGTGGATGTTGAGTCTGAGCTGCTTGTGAAACAGGAAGTTTGCCACCACCATCCCCAGGCCGTTCTCGGTGCGCTACAACCCCTACACCCAGAGCATCGAGGTCCTCAACAACACCCAGCAGCTCACCAACCTGGCCGACTGCGTCCACAGTAAGGCGCCGCTTCGTTCAGCTCGCGTTCCTGCAGCAGCGTCTGCTCTCAGGCCGCAGCAGCAAGGAAGGAAGGAAGAAAGAAAGAAGGATGGAAAAAAGAAAATAAGGAAGGAAGGA
>NW_015113842.1:91223-135374 GCF_001443285.1 Poecilia latipinna | reverse complement strand
AGGAAGGAAAAACAGAAAACAAGCAATGAGATGGAGGCAACAAAATAGAAAGCAAGGAAGGAAAAGGAATGACAAAAGATGGAACAAATGAAGAAACGAGGGATGAGGGAAGGAAGGAAGAAAAAAGGAAGGAAAAACAGAAAACAAGCAATGAGATGGAGGCAACAAAATAGAAAGCAAGGAAGGAAAAGGAATGACAAAAGATGGAACAAATGAAGAAACGAGGGATGAGGGAAGGAAGGAAGAACAGTTTAGAGAATAAAATCTGGACAAGCATAAATATGTTAAGTTTGGTTTAGTTGATCAAATTTATTTAAATATTTTCTCCTAACTTCATGTTCTTAACACTAAAGATAAAGAAAAGGTACAAACATTATTATTATCATCATCATTCTGTATTTTAGATTTACTTCCAGCCTTTTTCAAAAGACTGAACATAAATAAACATTATCAACATAACAGCCGCTCCTTAATTGAATCCTAAATTTAGCTTTGATGGGCTGCGTCAGACGCATATTAATGAGGCGACTGAAGAGGTTTATTTTTATCTCACTGCTTATAAAATCTTTGAAAAAACAACAAAAACACTTTGGTAGCACTTTATTTGACAGGATGCTGTCATAAACATGAAAGTTTATGTGGTTATTTGATAAATATCGACACTTTTAAAGCAAACTTGCATTAAAAGTCCAGTAAAAGTGTCATTATTTACCGTTTAACATTCAGGCTCCTTCAGATAAAGTATCACCAACACTTCTGTTCATCTTTTTACTAATTAAACTCTCTGGTTTGATGTTTGATTTTCTTCAGGTGAGCTGGGGAAGTTGTGCGAAGCCCTGAAGAAACTGGAGTAGCTGCTGATCCAGCTCATATAAAATGATTTCAGTTTCTGTTGTTTCTTCTCAGTTTAGCTAAACGACAATCATAGCATCCTGAATATTAGGGTAGAAAATGTCTGAAATAAACTGCAGCATGCAACGTAAACAGGACGTTGTGTGTTATAGCTGCATGAATGTTACTGAAGTTATTTTTCAAAATGGACGTATTTGGTAGTCAACATCTTTTAGTTAAGTTTTGTTGAATATAAGCTTCACCTATAGCACTTTTAATTTCTCTGATTTGTTTCTACGCATTTTGTAGTGAAGAGATTTTTCCTGTTTCCACGTTTTACGTCTGACAAATGATTTTTATGCATTAAAATTTAATAAAAATAAATGTTTCATCTTTCATTATGTTCCTCTACAAACTCCAGAATTATGACCAGAAATTTGTCTTTAATGGATTCATAACTGGTGTTCAGGTCCAAACCTGTTCTACTGAAAAATACAGAATTTATGGACAAGATGGACGGACGGATGGATAATTGGTTGGTTGGATGATTAAATGAATGAATGGATGAATGAATGAATAGTTGGTTGGTTGGATGGATGGTTAAAGGATGGATGGATGGATAAATAAATGATGGATGGATAGTTGGTTGGATGGTTGAATGAATGAATAGTTGGTTGGTTGGATGGTTAAAGGACGGCTGGATGGATGATAGTTAAATGATGGATGGATGGATGGATGGATGGATGGATGGATGGATGGATGAATAGATGGATGGATGGATAGTTGGTTGGATGGTTAAATGATGATTGATGGATGATGGATAGATACAGATGGATGATGGATAGATAAACAGATGGATGGATGTTTAATGTTAATGTTTTTATTAATTTTCTCTATTTGCTTATAAAATTGGCCAGTTAATTTTCTTTAAAACAGTAAAAAAAAAAAAAAATCAGGTCACAGAATCTAAACTGAGGTGGAAAATAATTTGGGAAAAACTTCCAGTTAGATGAAAACAAATAAAACACTTTAAAGAATCTAAATTTATTTAAGTTTAATTTCCAGAACATTTTTAAACAAATCTAAAGTTTGGACACTTTGACTGATGGAGAATAAAGTTTATTCAAATAATCGTTTACATTTTTCACCTGAACTTAGACCTCTGAATAAGTGCAGGTGAAAAATGTAAATATATGAGCATCTACACTTAATGAGACAGAATTTATTTTATCACCGTGTGTAACATTTATGTAACCCTGATGTTTCTGCTTGAAAACATCTGTTAAATTCACCTGAACTGTTTTTTCCTCTCCAAGCAAAACCCATAAATAGAAAAATGACGCACGGCTCCCCAAAAAGCCGGACTCACGTGTTGCGCCTGCGCAATTTACCTCCATCAATCCACTCGGAGCGCTTATTTAACCCCGACCCGCAGCAGCAGCGGGAATGAAGGCGCACCGCCCGCTCGCTCCGGTGACCGACGAAGCTGCAGCACAGCGCGGACACATGAAGACCGACGGCGCGACGCAGGCGCTCGGCGGCAGGAAGCAGAGCCTGATCGAGGATGCGCGCCGGGAGCGCATCGGCAGCGGCTCCGCGGGGCCCTCAGCGGGGCCCTCACGGTCCGGGAACGGGGCCGTGTTCGAGGAGAAGGACGGCACGGTCACCGTGAGCGTCCTGTTCGCGCTCAGCAACGAGAAAAATTCCGGATTCTTTCAAACTGGGAAAATATTTGAGGTAAAATAATATTTAATTAAGTTCTATGTTACTTTATGACTTCCTGGTATACATTTGGGTTCTTAAAACCTTTTTGTAAGGTGAAAATCCAGCTTAAAGTAAAGAAAATTTCTAAATAAATATTTATTTTACTGAATTATTAATTACATTGCTTTATTTATTACTGAATTATTACATTATTTTTGTATCATAATATTATTATTATTTGTGTTTTTATCTGTGGTTTGCACTTTGGTGCAGTTAATATCTGCTTTTAAAGTGTTTATAAATAAATTGACATTTATTTTTATCATGTTATTAGTATAAATGGTTCATTTATGAGAGCAAATTTAAGTTAAATCCAATCCAGTTCAAGTTCATTAATACCTGAAAACAAATATTTTATTTTATAATGAGGCTGCATCAAAACTAAAAGGGTTTGACAGAAAAGTTAAATGTAATTAATATTATTATTTCGCACTTATCTAAAATATTCACTAATTGATCGTTTCATCCACATAAAACATTTGAAACTTGATTCTAATTTATTTATGATGCATTTATTAATTTTATTCTCACTTAATCAATGTACTTGATTATTTGTATTGCCACCAAAATTGCTATTAATAACAAATTCATTGCTGTATTTAGAGGCTTTTAAGTTAAAACAAACCCTAGAAAGAGTCTTGATATAATCTCAAATAATTTCTGTTAAATTTTACAAATAAAATGCTAAAAAATAAAATTTAACTAAATTAAAAAAAAAAGGAAAAACAGTAAAATACTGCCAGGAAGAACTCAAAAATAATTAACTTTAAAAAAATGTACAGTCGTTTAATGTGATTTTCAAGCAAAACTTTAGTAATCAATGCTAATGTGTCCATTTCTGTGATTTAAGTTCAATTTAATTCAACTTTTAAACCATGAAATAAAGTCATTTTGTGTAATTTGTAAATTTAATTTTAGCTTAAGAAGGACTGCTTTATATTTTCTATAACTGCAAAAAGTTATGCAAATTCAAAATGAAAATAACTTCTAAAAAAAATAGAAAGTAGAATATCTGAAGAGTTTGCTTTCTAAATTTATTATTTGTTTATACTGACGGAATTGTCACCAACATCAATTAATTCAGAGTCCCGTTATGAAGATTTGTATGAAAAAAGATCCTAAAGATATTAAATAGGTCAAAAAATCCAATGTGGAAAGTTAAAATCATCTGACAAATTTAGGAAGGCTGCAGATACAATTCTGCAATAAAATAGCCAGAATCAAGCCCTTGAACTTAGAAAAATATTTTAAAAATATCCAATTTCCTGCTTTAGCTGTACAAATCCCAAAGTGTTGAATGGCAAGCGAACATTGTGTGTACATTTCTGATCATTTAGACATTTGAAGCCAAACTTCTCCATGTGGAGAGCCGGCCCAGGAGGAAGTCCAAGTTCGGCGGACTTCCTGACCTGGAGTTCTTCATGAGCTGTGAGGTCCACCGCTCGGACTTGGACGTGTTCATCAACTCGCTGAAACGGGTCGCCGACGATGTTCGCACCGTGCCCGAGGAGAAAGGTAGGACCCCACAGGCCGGATTTAACATTTAGACTCTTTATGAACCGATTTGTGTTTCCGGTCTTTGCAGCTCCCTGGTTTCCTCGACAGATTAAAGACCTGGACAGGTGCAACCTGCTGATAACGAAATTTGATCCAGACTTACACTGCGACCATCCTGTGAGTGTTTATGTAAACAACTCTTAGGTTGCGTTCACAATGCAAGACGTGACCCAATTCCGATTGATCATTTCATGAAAGTCCGAACGAACCAAGTCAGATTTTCTTTTTTTTTTTTTTGTCGAATGCGATCCAGGCAATTTGATATCCGATAAATATCTGATCAGAATCTGATCGGCCAGTTCGCGTTCATCCGATCCTAACGTCACGATACTCGCAAGCGGGAAGAAAAACAACAACCATGACGGACCAGAATGAGGATTAAGTTGTTAATGTGCTGGTTCTGGTCGGACAACAACTTCAAAATGATAAGATATGCTCCACCATTTGGAGCCATGTTTACTTCTCCGGCAAACACTGAGCGCTTCTTCTTTGTGGCGGTTGGCAAAACTCTGAGCACGATTTCTATGTGTAAGGTTATTGCGCCCTCTACTGCTCATGCGGGACACTTTCAGGTCGTCATACAAGTCGCATATATTTGGAAATGCCTAAAAAGATGATTTGACAAAAAATCGGAATTGGGTCACTACAGGCTGCAGTGTGAATGTGGCCTTAGTTTTCTTCCAATTGGTCCTTAATAAACTGGTGTTGGTGAACAATGTGAAGGTCCATCAAATACATATAAAACATTTTGTACAGAAGTTTTTGCACAAAGATTAAATCTAGAGGTAAATTTATCTAAATTCCTTCTTTTCTGCAGGGATATAATGACTCAGAGTACAGAAAAAGACGAGCGGCCATCTCTGAACTCGCATTTAGATACAAACAGTGAGTAAAAATCTCTTAAAGTCCGATATTGGTGATAAATTAAAAAAGTTCTCTCCTCTCCTAAAACTGTGTCTCTGCTGCAGAGGCGACCCGCTGCCCACGGTGGAGTACACAGCAGAAGAAATATCCACATGGTGAGCTACAAACGCTGTGCGATAAACGATCTGAAATGTGACAGAAGAGGTGACGTTCCATCTGCTGCTTACAGGAGAAAGGTTTACCAGCAGCTGAGGAGTGTTTATCCCAGCCTGGCCTGCAGGCAGTTCCTGGACAGCCTGCAGCAGCTGGAGGACGAGTGCGGATACGGAGGGGATTGCATCCCTCAGCTCCGAGACGTGTCCGCCTTCCTGAAAGGTCAGAAAAAAGAAAATACACCAGTCCCAAGCTCCTAAATACAGAAAACATCATCAGCTTTTAAAAATGTGTGACTTTTGTCTACTTTCCCTCTGTGTGTTTAGAGAAAACTGGTTTCCAGCTGCGTCCGGTCGCCGGCTTGCTCTCAGCCAGAGACTTTCTGGCCAGTTTGGCCTTCAGGGTCTTCCAGTGCACCCAGTATATCCGACACCCGTCTTCCCCCATGCACTCCCCTGAACCGTGAGTTCGTTTTCCAGCATCAGGCTCATGAAAGCATCTGTTCAGCTCACTAACTTGGATCAATCTGCCCTGACAGGGACTGCTGCCACGAGCTGCTCGGACACATCCCCATGCTGGGAGATCGGGAATTCGCACAGTTTTCCCAGGTAAATATTCCCATATCAGTCCAGCTGTCTGTTTTTGCTTAAATCACCTCTAACAGTTTTTTATTTTTTTTTACACATTTTTGTTTGTTTCCAGGAGATTGGACTCGCCTCGCTTGGAGCTTCAGATGAGGAGATTGAAAAACTTTCAACGGTAGGAAAGATATGAGCCTCTGCTGCCATCTAGTGGCAAAACGCAGCAACTGCATCTCTGAACATAAAACGATGCTGATTTGTTTGATTTGTAGATAGGAATAAAGGAGTACGTTTCAGAGAAAAAAAAACCTCAAAAATTCTGAGATTGATTTAAGAAATTTCTGAGAAAAAACATGGGCATTTCTGAGTTTGAAAAATCAAAAATTTCCAAGAGAAAAATTACATTTGAGGAATTTTTTAAAGAACATTTCTGAGATTTTTGACAAAAATTTTCAACTTTGCAAGATTAGACATTTTTAAGATTTTTTTCTGTGAAATTTACTCTTAAATTTCTTCTTCTCTACGATGGCCTTAACACGCCATTATACTTCTCCTCTCCAGTTATACTGGTTCACTGTGGAGTTTGGCCTCTGCAAGCAGAATGGTGAAGTCAAAGCTTACGGAGCTGGCCTCCTCTCCTCGTATGGAGAGCTTGTTGTGAGTTTCATTGTTTTTCTTCTTCACACACAAATAAGCGTTTGTTTGTTGTGCTGATGGTCCTTTCCCCCCCTCAGTACGCCCTGTCAAACGAACCCAAATACAAGCCGTTCAACCCAGAGGAGACGGCAGTGCAGCCGTACCAGGACCAAACCTACCAGTCGGTTTACTTTGTGTCTGAAAGCTTTGAGGACGCAAAGGTGAAGCTGAGGTACGTATGGGGGATCTTTATGAGAAAAGTTTATAGAGAAGGAAATAGATGTGGAGATAATTAGACTATCTGCTAATTAAATTCATGTCCACCTGTTGTCACAGGGATTAATCAGCCAAGAAAATTAAGAATCTCCTGTACTCCACCAGTCTGTCCTCTATTGAGATTGAAAAGAAGTGGTCCTGTTTCCTCTTGGCCATGTAGGGAAAATAGCAAAGGTCAAACTGAACAGACCAAGAAACATGCTGTGGGGAAACCTTTCTTAAGGAAGGCGAGGGAAGTTGGATATAACGAAACACTGAGATTATGTTCTTCTTTCCAGCAGTATAACAACAAGAAATCCCATTAAGAATCTTTGGCAAGACTTGGAAATTGATGTCCAAGGTCACTCCCCGTTCAATCGGACTAAAATTGGGCTAATTTGGAAAAAGGAATGGTCTCCAGAAAAAATTTGTTAAATTAAGTCACTAATTTGTACAAATTTTGAAAACAATGTCTAATTTATCTCAAACTTCTATGGCCATTTCCTTCCTATGCAATTCTGCTCGGTTCTAATCTCACCTAGTCTAGCAACATCCATAAACATCTCCTACATAGGAGTTTGGTCCAGAATTATGTTGCCACCAGTGCAGATTGCACAGGACTGGTAATAAATGGGTACATGTAGATTTAGATGAACACCGAAGACTTGGTGACAAGAAAGATGGCAAATGGTAGATTGGATTTTATTGGGAAGTCCAAAGGGGGACAGCAGGAAACTGGTGCAAAGTGAAGATTTCCTGCCACAATCCATGTATGAGTTCCTTCTCATCCCAGAAAGAAGGATTCCTTCCAGTTCTGAGACCAACTGCTTCCATGAATGAAAAGAGAAGTCAAACACCATTCAAGAACAATTTATTGGTGACAAATCGGCCTAAAAATTAGAGTGTTAAGTTGATGCAAAAAGAAACTACACATGAGTAACGAGCAAAAACTTTGGCCACAATTGATGGAGACTATCATTTCTACCAGTGAGGAAAGGAATAAGTGGTGCATAGCATTTGTTTCTAAGCAGGCATAATATGGGCCAACCTTTGATTAGTGAAACTATCTAAGGTTTCTGGACCTAAATATACGTTGGATGAATAAATGACCCCTCCTCTCTAAATCATTGATGTATTTAACATATTGTGGCTGTTTCCTGAGAAACGAGATGTAATGGATATGAATGTGTTTCTTTCTGACAGGAAATACTCTGCTAACATCAAGCGTCCCTTTGCAGTCCGCTACGACCCTTTCACCTGCAGCGTGGAGGTTCTGGACCAGCCAAGCAAGGTCCAGAACGCTTTGAGCCAGGTCCGAGAGGACCTGAAGACCCTCCACAGTGCTCTGGAGAAGCTCAACTCATCCTAGGATCAAAACTGGATCATCAGCAGAGACCAGAAACTTGAAGAAAGGCCAACTGATGCCGTAAACATCCCCAATCGTAGAAAATTTTGACTAGTCTTCTTTGATATGTGTATGAAAGGTAAATATTATGTAAAAAGAGAAATAATGTTTATTTTCATGAAATGTGTCCTCAAAAGTTCAGTTTTTACATTCAAAAGAGGCAGGAAAAGTTGCTGACGCAAAAAGAGTTGAAAGAAAAGGAGGCTTGTCGACCATTTTCTAGCTTCTAATTCCAAACCAACTGTTTTCATTTGGGAAATTCTTGGAAGCCATTTGTCTTTGTGTGTTATTAAGCAAAGGGAAGGAGCTAATTATGAATGATTCAAGTATCGTGTTGCCTTTCTGCTGGACGGGGTTAAAGCCAACAGTGAGGCCCAGAACATTATCGGTACCAGGTCACAGAGACCTTGCAGTGAAACCGCAGCACGGTCTGCAGGGCTGCGCTGCTGACAGATGCTCTTCTCGCTTCATTTCTCCCTCTGCGTGCGACTGGAGAGTTTGTTTTTTTTCCTTCTTTCTGAAAGAAGACCAACATTTGATCTCAGGCGACAGTGCGTATCGCACCAGCTCACTCCAGGCCTGTCCCTCAAGAAGATGGATCATCTTCATCTGCTGGATTCATGAAGAAACAGCATCATCAAGACGTCAGCCGCAGTGATTTGGGAAGCATTTCTTTTCCCATAATTGGACTCCACGGTAAATCAAACCTCCCTGGGAAAGCCTGTGTTTGCAGAAGAGGAAAAGATCTCACACTTTATACTTTAGTGAATCTCGTTCTACAATCATTCTCTCCCCAAAACCCACAAATCCTCCACAGAAGTTGTGTTTTCAGGATGCGAATCCACAGAGCGCTAAACAAAAGCAGGTTGCTGCAGCAACTGGACAACCACAAGGAGGGATTCAGTTCAGTTCATGTGCCTTTCATGCGTCATCCAAGAAAAACCGTCTCCTGTTCTGATGTCAGGGCAGGCCCATCTTAAAGCTGGCTAAGTTATCGCCGCTGGGCTGCAGACAAGGTCATCAAGTTCACTTTATCCTCAAGACTGAAGGGAATTATCCATCTATCCATCCATCCATTTTCTTGCACTCTTACAAAGACAATGGGGGAAAAGACTGATCAAGTACGGCTTGTTTATAAGGATAAAATCTCCAAATGTCAGAATTTAGAACTGCAACACTTCATCTGGATGAACAAGACTTCTGCAGCAATCTCCTGCAAGCAGAAAAGATAGAGATGTTTGGTCAAATTGCAGAGTAACATGCTTGGAGAAAACCAAACATCCTGCATAAGCAATTTTTTGTTGAATGCAAATGCAATTGAAAAGACCAATGGTGCACCAGTGGCAATTTTCTGGCTGATAATCAATATACATAAAGCCTGACCCAATACAGATTGTTTTGTCTGAAAGATCACTAAGTGGCAACGGTCCAAACGTGATGTGGTGGGCGGGTCAGTCAAAATGGTGTATGGTGGTTGAATCATGGGATGTACATGAGTTTTAGATTGATTTAAATACCTGATACTCTGAAGGCCTGACTTGGTGGCAACAACTTCCATCAAGTGTTTGTGAAAACTAGAATTTAGTCGCACTTTTCCTACCTGAATTGGTTTAATTCAACAACAATGAAGGTTTTTTTTATACCCTGAACGGTCTGTTGAAGGTCATACCATAGAATCTCAATTGAATTTCTGTCCAGACTTTGATTTAGCCACTCCAAACCTTTCATTCTGGTGTACTGTATGACTGTTTGTGGGTAATGGCTTTCACTATGGTTCACTGGAGTCCCAAAGGCTTTGAAATGATAAATGTAAAAAATTCTGTTTTGAATTTTATTAGATCAGGGCATGATGAGTTACTTTTGAGATCTTTAACCCTATTTTTGTTGGTTCAATTTTAATTTCTTGATCTTACAAGTTAATTAAATGGCAGGTGATCACATTTTCACATAGGCCTAGGTTGGTTTAAAAGGTGACAGCGTTTTGTGTTTGAATAATATCAAAATTTTACATTTAATCATGCCTTAAAAAGCCCAACCTCTTCCCTGGACTGTTTATGAATAATGCATCTTTAGTATATGCAGTTTAGCTGATCAAACTCCACACAAAAAGCAGCGTCAGCTAACTATTTTTTCCATTGATTCTCTTCATCTGATCAAGATCAAAATGAATCGTTTCATCCTGGGAAAGGTCTGCAAACAAACCAGCTTCAAAGAGCCATAATCTCCATCTTCTCACATCACGCTCCTCATTATTTCTGCTAGCTCTCTTTGTGTTGAGTCAGGGATTAAAGTTATCTGAGGGGAAGATGAGAGGAAAGCCGGTTTTGAGGAACTCTGATCACACTTTTATCCCATTTCACAGTTTGTTATTAGTGTGCACACCAAGGCGAAAGATCGAATTGCTTGTGAGGCATGAAAACTTTCTTTCAGAACAAAAAGGTAAGCATCCGAGGACGAGCTTACAGGAAAGACCAGAAGATGTTCAGAAAGAGGTGTTGTACTGATTGTCAGGCAACAGATGGCGTCCATGAGTCGTGAGATTCAAGAGAAAACATTGGACTCATTCAAACAAAGTAGCAGTGGCACGTTTTGCTTCAGCGGACGGCAGTGAACGGCCCAGTCCAAGAAACATACAAGGCTGGTGAGGAGATTTGAAGGAACGGTGCTTCTTGCTGCCTCTTCTCACTTCGATCTGTCATTTAGACGAACGGCTGCACAATACATCCCAGTGTGTTTCAGCACAATGAGCAGCTCTGTTAGCACTGATCCTGCAACATGTGTGGAAACAGGAGACTGCCTGTCAAAGAAATGAGAACATTCCCGGCTCTGCAGCTCCAACATGACATTTCAGGTTTAACACGGGGTTGGAGAGGGAATGACAGGCCTGACTCAGGTACTTAAAAATGTTGGAAAAGTTCGGTTTGAGCTTGCAAATAGAAATGAGTAGTTGCATGTACTGTAACCAAAGTTATTACATGTTGAGCTGGAATAGCAACAAATAAAAAACCATGCAAATCATGTGTGATGTCAACGACCAACTAATATCGGAAAAACAGATGTTTCCATTAAATAAGAAACGCAATTAAAATCATACGTTATTAAGTTTGTTCACATAATAAGTCACAAAAAGACGTAACGCGCCGTCATCCTACAACTTCCTGCCGTCTTCATTGTCTTTTCCGGCAGTAGTAACATCCGGTTGTTGATGCAACTCAAAGTGTTTCTATTGCAGTTCTGCAAAATATGCTAACTTGATACAGCCGAAAAAATAACATTCGAGTGCAAAAACTTTTTTTCCTAAATTGCCGTGTTTCCATTTAGCGAATTTCTTTTTGTAATTCTAATTTTATATGAAATTGGACCCCCAGAAGAAAGAATAATCATCAACTTAGTTTAAGGTAAAGTAATTTAAGGGTACATTACTTTACCTCGTCTTGCATCATCACCAACTGCTGCAGATCCAAAGGTTGGGCTTTTCCTTCTCAGTCTCACACAGTACCAAAACGATACAAGACTTCACCAGGACCGCCATTTTTAAACATCGACAAGACTCCTTAATATTACCACACTCAGACAAAATGGTGTCAATTCCTTGCATTTTCTTTTTTATATTCATAGAAATTGAAGTTGCTTCTACTTGTGCTTCAGAACAGAAATGATTAAAACTGTAAAATTTCACTTTGTGAATAAAATGGGAGTCAATCATTGCTTCAAATGGCTGTAAACACACAAAACATTTGAAATATATTACTGTTAAAGTCAACAGAAAATATGAGCAGAAGATTTTACCTACTCTGGTCAGACTGAAGTTTCCAGTATTTTAAATAAAATATAAAAGTTCTCCATATATCTGTGGTAATCCAGAAAGACTAATAGAAAATAAAAAGGAAAGAATAGCAGACAACTTTTTGACAATTAGAGAATAAAACCTGAAAATGCACGTTTTCATACAATCTCATTAGTTTTTCCATACTTTTCCAGGCCTGGAGAATAGTAAAATAAGATTTTAGGCTTGTCTAGACTTGGCAGGAACTCTGTGAAATATAATGTTGGAAAAAAAAACTAAATGTTAAGTACTTTTCCTTCAGAGTTCGCTGCTAAATGAGAAAGGACCACTTCCAAACACTGGAGTATAAACTATAAACTTTAGGATCCAAAAAATCTCCGTCATGCAGGCAGTTCCATGAACTTTCACACAAATTCATAAATGATTGTGAAAAGATATATTTTATTGAATGTACAACAACAACAACAACAAAAACATCCATTCAAAGAGTTGCTACATTTCAGTCATCCAAAAGCAGAGCTTCCTGTCGCCGCCAACCACACAGAGCGGCAGCATCCGGTGCCAACTGAGGCCCGATCCGACTGAAGACGATCCGATCATAATGGGCTGCAACGACGTAGGAGGTAAGCATCAGCGGCAATGAAATAAGAGCAGCTGCCTGTCTGGTTGAAGGAAAACCTACCTGTGGGTGACCAAGATGATGGATGAAAACCTGACTGCTGATTTTTCCAGGACATCCAGTCGTGGCGAAGAGGTTTTCATTGGCGATGGACCATCTGAAGAGAAAAGACGTGTCTATAAAAAGTCTGAATATTGACCAAAAGAGGGTTGATATTTTCAATTTTGGATAATTTTGAGGTTTTAAAGGATCCATGATTAGTTGTAACAATCGAATTTATTTGGAAAATATTTATTTTAGATGTAAAAACAATACAGTAATAGTACTGTAGGTTATTTAGTTTTTATAGATTTTAATAAAATATTGTCAAAGGAAAGTCGCCATGCTGTTCAAGCTGCAATGCATTCTGGGTAAATGGCATCAAATTGGTCCAACTGCCTGGCTCCGTCCAGCCAAAGCAGTGATGAGTAACATTATTAAGCCTTTTCAATTTGAACCGGAGTGTTGAAATCGATCGTAGCGTAGAAATGAGATGATGACAAGGAGTGTAACGGGCGTTTTGGCAGCTTTATTTATTGTTGACCAAAGGGAGGAAGAGGACAAAGTTGGCCGTAGAAGCTGCTGCTGCCTTTAGCGTCATAAATGAAACAATGAATGACTCTTTCCTCTGGTTGGACTGTAAGTACTTCTATAGCTCTGTGTCCAGATCACCTGTGCTGTATAGGGTCTGGTGTCGTGGTAACAGCTGTTTGGGATCTCGCCTTGGTCTGGTCGGATCGGTGGATTTAGTACCGGAGGCAGTAGTACCATTAGCATTTCAAAGAGCGTCCAGCTCTGCCTGTCTCAGCAGTGTTACACTGCATTTACTTTTATCTCGTTAAGGTAACAATCACCTGTTAGAGCCTTTGTTAGTTTTGCTCCTACAAATGACTCAAAGTCTTCTGGAGAGAAATGTTGAAAGCACAGATTAGGTCCTTCGGACGCTGTGTTCTGCTCTGACTCTCGCACTTCGCTCTTCTTTCTTTCATGTGGGGAAATTATCCAAATTCACCATTGTTTTTTTCTTAAACAGTGACACAGTGTGGCATTATCTAAAATTACTCCAGTCAAACGCAATATGATAAACAACTACTGGGTTAAAGTTAGCCTTCCTGTGTGCAAACTCCAGTACAGAATGCATCATCAACCCATCGGGTGAAAAAATGGCGACCTCCAGGGGTGAAAAATATAACAAAAGATGTACATTTTTGAAGTAATTATTAGTTTTGGCGTATCACAAACAGCAATTTTTTAGTTAATAGGAAAATGGCAACACATTTAGGCGAACATGTTCCACTAATCATGGATCTGTTTAAGAATCAAAATTTAAGAGATAAAGGAGAAAGTTCCTTACCTGAAAAGTCGTGCTTTGTCTTTATGAGCCGGTCTTTTCTCCTGAGGGTAACTGGATGAATAAAACATAAATTAGACGTTCTGTAGATGAACGAATGAAGCTTCTCCCCGTCCTTCCCTCACCTGGAGCGTGTGATGTCCCAGATTAGCCAATCATTGCCCACCACGGCGCCGACTTTGATGGTGTTTGTGAGGCACCAGTCAGCGGACATGAGCGGCCCGCTGTGCCCGCAGTCCAGCGACAGAATGGCCTGCTGGGTAACCAGGTCGTAAAAGCGAATCGTCCCCTTCTTCTCCGCCACCATTAACTGATCAGCAAAGACGTGCCAGAAGAGGTCAGTTTCTCCAGAAACACCAGTTTGTGCAAACCGAACGCTGCAGCTCCCAGTTAGCATGTTACAAGTAAAAGTTAATGATAAGACACAAAAAACAAAAGGAGACGGTCTCTACTGCAGCAAAAAGAATGATTTTAGGAGATGTAAGTAGAGATAAACTAAACATATCCGCAAAACAACACATCTTTAGTATCACTTTCCACATATAAATGATGGAAAAAACATTGAGTTTTTATAAAATTACTTCTCTGCTGCTTGAATAGTGATCATGTCTTAATAAAGCAGTACTTAAAGCATAGTTTGTTGTCATTAGTACCAACAAAAGCAATTCAATTACAAGGTTTCCCCCAGAAAAGTTGCTAAGCGTTGTTGGGTTGTTAACACAGTCACTAATTCAGCGGAGTGCCGTGCTTTTGAGTTAAAAATGTTAAAAGTTGACAGGAAATATGAAAATATCACTTGATAATCATGTGCTATTGGAAGATTAATGCTTGAATATCAACTGTAACGTCTCAAAAAACTAAAATAAATAAGCTGTGCTTAGCCTGTTGGGGGCCCAAGTAAAGCCTGGTGGGCCGCCAGGCTTATAATTCACTGAGGGAAACACTGAAAAAAAAAATAGCATCGTTTAATATGCACAGGTTAAGCTCAACAAGAATTTAAAGTAAAAAAAAGTCATGAAACTGCAGTTTTTTGAGACTCAGAGTTTGTTCATCAAGTTAAACAGAAAGAAGAAAGAAAAAACATCCAGGGAAAGCTAAAATTTTTCTGACAGAAAACCCTGCAACAGTCAAGCACGGTGGTGTAGGGATGATGATCTGGGCTTTTATTGGGAACAAATCAATGTTCTTATGTCCTGAAAAGCTAAACCTAAGAAATAAACATATAACTATTCATTCAAATATGGGTTATCTGTGCTATAGAAGTGATTTCAATGTGTTTCTCACGAAAATAAACTTAATTTATTCAGACAGAAGAAACAGCTTGTGTTTTAGTCGAAGGACAAAGGTTTATTTAGCTCCTCTGAGACTAAAATAGTATGTTAAAAATAGTTCAAAACAACTTCCTCCCACCTTGAATACATCCTGTGGGTGCCAGCAGACGCTCATACCCGGAGAGCGAAGTCTTAGGACGGCCGTTTCATTCCCGTCCAGGTCCCACAGCCTGCCGACACAACACCACCGGGGAAATTAACACAATTAAAATACTTCACTAAAAATACTAAAAATACTTGTTGTTTGACCTACTTTGATTTTAGAAATGATTGGGAGAAAAACAAGCCTGTGTGAGATTAATCTTCTGCAATTAGCGATGTGACAGACTAATTCTTGTTGACATGAGAACAGCTTTTGGTCTGAAACCTGCAAAAGATCAGCGCTTTCTCCTAATTAACGCCTAAATATAGCCTAAACCTAGGAACCAGACTCAGATGCTTATGTAATAATAACAGAAGGAATTCGCTTTCCAATGCTCCTCATTTACAAACATCCTCGACTCTGACTGATATAATCCCAAATAATCCTTTTTTCACAAACAGTACGCCCAATTATCCCCTTTTTAGAGCATTGAGATTGCACAACAGGGCTTTAATGGATCACATTCTAGGTTACGCTGCCCCTAATTCATCAAACCTCCGCTGTTTTCTTATGATGAACACACGCTTCCCACTTTTCCAGGGAAAAGGAGGTTTTATTTCCTTCCCTGACAGAGGGAAACGACAGCCGGAGCCGCGCTACGCTTCATCCGGATGGCAGCCGGTGTTTGGATGTGGGCGGCTCACTTACGTCAGGCGGAGGAAGGCGAGCGGGACCGAAATTCGGTGAAAATGAAACAGAAATCACATCCTGACCTCTGTTGTTCCCCGATTCTGGATTCATGTTTAGCCGCAGCCGAAGAGTTACAGGACGAGAAGAAAACACTGGAATGCTACTAAAGTCTAAGAAATGTCCTCAGAAGAGCATTTAGACACAAATTTCTCTATAAAAATATTTACACTCCTTGAACATTTTCCCGTTTTATCAAGTTAGGGGATTTTATGCGACAAATCTACATGAAAACGCACATAAAATTGATGACAAAATATTTTAAAAATAAAAACAAGGAACTCCACCCCGTATACAACTTCTCCATTGTGAAACATGGTGGTGGCAGCATTATGTTTCACAGAGTTGCTGCAAAGTTTTGCAACAAAGTGCAGCAAAAACAAAAATCTTTCCATATACATACAACTGCTAGAAATAAACTCCATCAGTCTTGCAGTTGTAATCGAAGCAAAAGGTGGTTACACAAAGTATTTCTAGGAGGCTAGGTGCAATTGCAAGCCACACCTTTCAGATTTTTATTTGTAAAATTAATGTTAGAACCACCCAGGGTTCATGCAGGTTTCACCAACTCAAATTTAACTTGAGACCACTATGAATAAAATCTAAGACCTATATCACGGCTTGTTAGCTACTTAGCTTGAGAGCTGCTTGTTTTACTTCTGAGAGCTACCTAGGTAGATAGAGCTACCTGGCTCTCTAGATAGCCAGCTAGAGAGCCATATGATGGCTGCTAAAGCCATTAGCAGCTTGACTCACAGCATGATATTTGGCTACCAGCTGCCAACAGCTTGTTTGTTTGCTTAACAAACAAACAAGCTTGAGTCACAGCCTAATGGCTAACTAATAACTAACAGCTTGCTTGTTTACTTGCTAACCAGTTTAACCATCTTAGTCAAGTCTGTGCATGACTCACAGCATATTTGGCTACCAGCTGCTAACAGCTTGTTTGTTTGCTTGCTCCACCTTGTTTGCACCAACAGCTTGTTTGTTTGCTTGCTTGCTAGCAAGCAAGCAAACTGCTTGCTTGCTAGCTAGCAGTTTGCTAGCTAGCAAGCAAGCATTAGCATCTTGTTATTAGTAGCCTTAATTACCTAGAGTCACAGAACGCAGTGAGTGAAGACGTCTGCACACGACGCATAATTTTGCTATATTAGTATATTTTGCTATATTTAGTATATTTGAAAAAAATACTAAATAAACTATATAGGATTGAATTGTTCTGCCACGACAAAATTTAAGACTTGGGATTAATATAATTGATATAAAGGCCTTAATTTTATATAATTTATCTTATTTATTTATCCTGACCACCAAACACTGTTCTTCCACATTTATTGATTACTTTGTGTTTTTTATCACCTAAAATCCTAAGAAGATAGACTGAAGTTTGTGGTTCTGGCATTTTAAAAAGTGAATATGTTTGAGGCATTAATACTTTTATAGAGGAGGTTGCTTTGTTCCTGTGGCGTGAGTGAGGACATTCCCCGTGTCTCCTGCGAGAACAGAGTCCCGTCAAAACTCAGGGCTTCTTTTCGCTTGTGGAGAAGAAACCCACTAGACCGCATGAGGGAAACAACAACTACACCCTGTTCTTTCTGACCGGTTGCCAAGCGGAGCTCAATCGCACGCAATACCACCAACAGCCAAACTTTTGGTCAACCACGCTGCCCTGCGAACGGAGAGCAGCGGCTCTCCACAAAAACAGAACCTCTGCAGGAAGAGGTGAAAGACGTAAGGCGACGGCACTCTGCCTCCATGCACTGCAGAGTTGAGAAGGTTGCCTGAGGTCCTGTATTGTCTTATCAAAGTGTGAAGGAAAACAGCAGAGGCCTCACAGTTTGCTCTGTGCTTCCAGTAAGTGGGGAAACGAGAGCCGGTGCTCTTGAAGGGAGAAGGGTAAATAATTAAAAGTGGGTCTCTGGACGGAGCTAACAGGGTCAAACTGTGTAAATCAGGAGTCTGCTTCCTTCCAGTGAGCATGGTTTTTTTCTTCTTTTTTGCCATTTTCCTCCACAGAATAAATGTTTCCCAGAAGAATATGCTTAGATAAGTACGGCTAAAAAAACGTATCAGTCGATATTGATAATTATTGATTATTTTTTTCTGTTGTTTTAAAGATCTAAAATACTGCAAACATTTATTGTTTTATCCACAGTTTTCACTCCCCACTGTTGTTTTTTTTCTTTTCAGGTAGTTATGAGGTACAGCGGCGAAACCTTAAACCGCTGCTGCGCAAGTTACTAAACAGGCTGTTGCTAGGTAACCAAGGAACGAGTGAGTTGCTAGGTAACCAAAGAGTGAGTGAGTTGATTCCACTAACTTTGCTTAGCTGCTGTGATTGGTTGAGCGGCTAAAGTCCTTTTTCTGCCTACTTTCCCAGAATGCTGTGCGGTTCTGGATCGGATTTGATCACACGTCTATCCCGATATATATTGTTATTAATTTATCATCCAGCCCAACTTGAAATATATTACTTGTACATAACAAGTTTATAAAATAAAAAAATTCTGTCAGCATTGAGAAAGATTGATCACAGTTTAAATGATCAAACAGTGGAGAAAATAACTAACATGGAATTTATCATGATAACCATAAATCAAAATCATCATCATAATCAGAAATTTATCACGATAATGATCAACTTTTTTCACTTCTGTTATCAATACAGAGGGTTTATTAGTAAACAGTACTAAACTGACTTAAAATGTTTATTTTTTTTTAAACACAGATATAAATGTACTTAATTAAAGCTTTATTTGATAACTCTGCACCAGTACAGCACACTTTAAAACACCAGTAACTTCTCAAGGTTGGTCAAAAACGTAAAAAACAAAAACAATTTTAATTTGTTCAGTCAGTTAAATTAGGAGTAAAGTAAATAATAAAAAAAAACTGAAACAATACATTGACTATCTTGATGTGAAAATAAGCTGCAACATTATTTTAAATGGTTCAGGAAGTGCAATTATGAATTTAAATATAATGTAAAATAAATCATAATAAAGGACAAAGCATAGAATTAGACTGAAAAGATCTGCACCAATACGATGTATTATTTTTTCAATGCAGATATTAATATCAAATCAGTGCATGTTTTTGATAAACGATACAATAAATGCCCCTACGTGATTGTACTGAATATTTGATTGAAACTGTCTGTTTAATAGATACATTTAAAGTGAAAAGGCTCCAACCGCTTCATTCAGAAGGGATGAGATAATATGGCAGCTGTGACGTGTTTTCCCTAACAGAACACATGCAGACGCAGATAAGGCTCCAGGATCTGGATCAAGCCCAGCTCAGAGCTGCAGGTGTGTGTTATCTGAGTTCAGTCGCGAACTCCGTCAACTCCAGATCCTCCCAGGACCCTGCAGTGCGGCCTTCTGACCTCTAGGTGGCACGCCCCCCTCCCTCGCCCCTTTGACTCCACCCTGCTCCACCAGCAGCGCGGCTCAGACTCCATCCAGCCCGAGGAAGTGGAGTGCGGCTCCCCGCCTTGATGCAGCGGCGTCAGGTTGCATACTGACTACAGCAGAGTTCCCAACGCCGCAGGAGACGGCGATGACAAAACTAAGCAAACTTATAGTGGAGGCTGTCCTGCCAAAGCCAACAGACAGACAGAGAGGTCGTGAACTGACACATGCTGACATAAACCTCCCTTCCTCCCTTTCTGAGCGGCAGCTGCTCTGTGATCGGCGCTCGGTTTGTGTGGGCTGACTGGAAGGTCGCTCCTCCGCTGCTAACCTGATCTGTCCTAATATTTCCGCCGCGCTCTTCCTCCCGCGTCCCGTATTTTCTCATCATGACAGCGTTTAAATCTTTCAGCAGATGGAGCGCTCTCCTGTTTTCTCTGGACGCCCGGCGGAGGGAGGGGAAGCGGTTCAGGAGGAAGGATTTTAATCTGGTGTGATCCAGGGCAATCACCAAGTGTTTCCTCTGATTAGCTGATAAAAATGCATTTTGCATCGAGTGTTTCAATGTTTTAAGGACCATTCAAATAATTAAGCTTTCATTTTTATCCAAATTTATTTTAATAAACTAATTAGGCCCACAAAGCAGGAATAGGAAAGTAAAAACAAAATCCACGTCAACTATTAGTCCAATTCAGTTCAGCTTTCTAACTAAAGTTAAAATTTTGTAGCTCAATAGTTTAGTATGGAGTTATTGCAGATCATTTAAGAGTGGCAAGGTATTAAATATGGAGCCTGGGAAAAAAATTATCATAAACACGGACGGATGGATGAGCATAAATACAATCCGCTAAATATAATTGAGGAAATTACTGAAGGTAAAAGCATTTCCACATGCACAACTCAAGAGATTGGGAACGAACAACCGTGTAACCCTAAGAAAACCACTAATCACTCCCTGTGTTTCTACTGCATAACCTGAACTTACGAAAATTAATTTGCTTAATGGAAAGAACAACAAACTGTTTTTGCACAAATTTTTGCAGTATTTCTCAATGGAAACACATTTTTTGAATCATATGAGTCACATGATCAACAGCCGGATGTTACTACTGGAGGAAACGACAAAGAAGATGACAGGAAGTGGTGGTAGGATGATGGTTTGTTTTTTTGTTTTTTCAGAGCAACTAGAGAAAACAACATAAAGGCTGAACTCTAAAGAGATGGAAGTTTGAGATTTACCTTGAGGGTAAGAAGCGAGGCAGGTGAAGTGATTTTCCCATGATGCCTAGTGCCTACTTTAGCAGCCTGTGGAGGCAATGCTAAAATGTAATAAACTGGGGTTACTACGGCAACAATGTGAGCCCAATAAACAGTAGGTGATGCTAAAGGCAGCCCAAAGAAATGTTAGTGTTACTATTTTGATTTTGGACTTTGTAATTGGTTTACAGTTGAAAACGTGAAAGAAGGTGTAAAACGATAGAGGTTCCGATAAAATGTTTACGGCCCAATTAGGTTGGGTTGAACTAGAAAAGGTTGGAAAAGGTTGGAAAGAAACGATGCTGCGAGCTGCAGCTTCCTGTTCAGGTTCTGTCCCTCCACTGACCCTGGCTACTGACACAGTTTTTCCCCTCTCCCAACCTTAATTGAAGAGGAAAATTTAGGAACCTCGTTACAAACTCTTCCCCCCTTAGAGGGGAAAAATCCTCTGTGCAGCTAATTGGCTTTCCATATTTAACAAATTAGCCAGAAATGCTACAAAGCAGCTCAGCGGAGCATGTTGTGCTTAGCATCGGGTTTCACCGTGGAAACCCAGTCAGGACTTTCTGCACCATTAACAAAGAACAGGACTGAAAATCAGAAGCTGGGAACACGCGGAGGAGCGGAAACCAAACGGCTCGGACCTGCAAGTGTGGTCATCGCTGACGGAAGCGATCTGTTTCCCCTCGGTGGGCTCGAACACCAAATGGTTAATGTAGCTGCCGTGGCCCTCCATCACCTGGGCGAAGCAGAGAGGAGACAGTCAGTAAAACTGAGCAGAGCTGGCCGCATATCTGCTTTCCGTGTGTGTGTGGTTACATTTCCTGTTTAACTAAGTAGCAAATGTCTGCGCTAAGTAGAGAGAAAGCTCCCCGTCTGAAGACGAGAGCAGTTCCAGATGTTGGGATACCTTGACTTCGTTCTGATCCTGCAGATCAGAAGTCAGCAGGCGTAGTTTTCTGTCGGCCGCCGCCGTGCAGAACCTGCAGAGAGGAAGAGAAGACGTAACAATAAACAAAAAGAGGGAACAAAAAAACACCCTGGGTGACAGACGACATCTCCGAATCAGAGTCTGTGTGTGGCAGGAACTTGGAACGGGATCATCGGCAGGGGAACGCTGCCAGGGATATTCGAAGATAAACACGGAGAAAAACAAGACGGCTCACGCCATCTACGCGTGTCTTTGTTGGAAACCCGGTGCCGAGCCGCGGAGAGGACTTTCCCCTCTAATCAGTCCTCGTACACACCAGCGCCTGCAATTACTCACACAATTATACTAACTCACTTATGACAGGAAAAACACACACGCATCACCAGTATAAACAGACAGCGCTTCACACATTTTCAGGCGCAGGCAGATGAATTTGGCATGATGTCATTATAAATATCCTTCAGACAGCTTTGCCTCTGCAGCAGGTTAGATGAAACGCGCGCAGGCGCTAGAACGTTACAGCCTGAACGTTTTGGCACATCGGCTTTCCTTTAAAAGAACATTTGCACACTGGTGTGAGACAGAAAACACTTTAAAAGCCATCAACAACAGTGTTTTCCCCTAAATAATAATTAAAAATTCATCACTTTTTATCTGCTGATCATAAAAGTGCATTTCTGACATTTCAGGAAATACTTTAGTACCAAAGAAATGGGTTTCTACTCATTTTTCACAAGGAAACTAACTTAATTTATCATCTTTAAACTTTCATTTAAATACAAAAGCTCATCTTCCTTCAGAAGGAAAAATAAAACCCTTATAGTCTGAAAATCTGATGATAAGGTTACAAACAGACCTATTGTAGGTCAGGGAAGCCATTTTTAACTGAGGTTAAAAACGTCTTCAGGAAGTCCAACATTTTTCAAATCTAATAAACACTTGGTGCTCTAATGTTGCTTCAACATCTCCGCCATGCTTTAAAGGCCTTCTTCTTGCATCTGTAGAAACATGTATAGCGATTAATGAACAACTAAATCTAGCATATCTAAAACCAGTAGCTCTACTAAGATCTACGTCACAGACTGACCCTCAGACGATCCAATGATCTCTGCTTTGGCAGCTTGTTAGCACTTTGTAATCCTTAGAGATCTACCATCATCACTGATTAGCAGTACTACGACGTTCATGCTAGCGCTAACACCTTTGACAGGAGCCATCTTTTAGAGGAGCTATAGACATCGTAGATTTGATCAGGAATAAGTCCAATAGACACGTCTTGTTTTAATTAGGCGTTTTTAAAGGACACGTATTGTTCAAAATTCACACTTTGCATGTTTTTGTATGTCCACTTGTGTTTCTACTTCTTCTAAAAACATCCCAAGAGCATAAAAAATTAAAAATAAAATAAACACCAAGCCGGTTTGTTAAAAGTTTATGTTTCTTGGTGTCTGGAAAATGAGCCATTTTAGAAACCTTCCGAATGTAACATTACAAATCAGCAGGCGTTTTCCCTGTTGCCTAACAACCCCAGAAGCCAAGCTCGTTACCTAGCAACCCCAGTGAAGTTCCAATACGTTTAGTCAGGTGATTTTACCGCTGTTTCGCTGAACAGAGTGATTGGTTGTCGACTTACCATCCAGAAACCACTTGCTACAGTCTTGTTTGTTGAGCAGGAGGCTCTTCTAATGCTTTTCAAAGATGTACGGGTGTATAATTGTGCATCTGTCTGCAGCCATTTTCACGTATGAGTGTAAATGATGATTTGTGGGGCGTAGCCAGCAGACTATTCGGATTTAAAGTGGCAGAAGCCCTAAAACAGCTCACCCTGATAGGAGCTCAAAATATGCAGATTTATCTAAGAATGACTTTGTGCAAAAAAAAAAATGTAATAAAGATGTTTTGTATAGACCTAAGAAAAATAGGTCTTTAATGAAGTTCTGATGAAGCTGCCTCCTATAATTTACTGATGAGTACTGACTCTGTATTCCTGTTAATCTCATCTGTGGCCATCCTGGGAAGACCGTGAATTTGCCCTCCATGGTTTGGGTGTCGACTCTCGAAGAAGAGCCTGTTGCTCCACGCTGGCCGCTGTATTTACTAGATGACAGCCAAGCTTGAAAAATTTGCATGTGCGGTGGAAGTCAGTGGTTTTAATAGACGTCAGGCCTGTTTTTCAACACAAGCTGCAGTGGTGGCAGCTCAGCCGCCTCCCCCCCTCGCACGCCCCTCGCCTCCCATCAAGCCCGTGAGAACGCTGGACTTTTCCTGGAAGGCACAGCTACGTGCCGACTGAAGGGAGAGCTTGAACCTGAGCGGGTTCTCATCAGCACAATAACATGTGCGCACGTCACAGCGCTGGCTCGAGGGTCCTGTGGAGTAAACCACAGAAGGCCAGGAATTAGCGCTGCCTTTCCTTTCCAATTACACAGAGCCTGCGCGCCTCCAGGGGGAATGCAGATCCTTCACATCCACAGCTCCAATCAGGTGGAAACTCTACTTTCTAATAATCCCTCGCTGGGCTACTCCCCACCTGAAACAACTTGGCCGCAGTCCTGGACGTGTGACAGCGAGGAGTGCTGATGAATACTTTCGGACAGCGTGACTGACGCGCTCTCCCAGAGATAAAAGAAATAAATAAAACGATCCTGTTATTTTAAAAGTCACAGATGTCGGCTTTTCAGGGCGGAAGCGGCGGATGGCTCGACACCCTCTAATCCTCCAACAACAGTTTGATGGCATCTTGCGTAATACCCCACACTACACCGCTACGGACATACCACCACACACTAACCCCACTGTCCTAAACAACACCTCTTCATTTGGTTTTTCAGAAAAACAGCAAATCGGTCACCACATGGCAGGAAATCGAAGCACTTAGTAGTGAAGACGAGTTTCTGAAGATTTTCAGGTGGTTGCTGATGTGGTGAGTGGGCAGACTTGTTTGAGACGACAGATACCCACTCTTACAATCAGGGTGTGCAGAACACAACCGGTGAGCAGAGAACAGATCAAACTTTGATGCAGCTGAGCTACAGCAGCAGCAGACCACACCCAATAGCACTCCAACACTGAGTGTGTTTTTACACCTAATAGACTGATGGATTCGTTCGATTTGTTACATTTTTAGCTGATGTGGTTCGTTTTCACGCTGCGCTGTCAAACGGACTAGCTGAAAAACCTGTTCCTCTCCTCGCCTGTGGTGGCGCTGCACCAATAACCACTGAAGGAAACAACAAGATAACCTCCGAAGAAGACATGAGTGCAACTTCCTTTCGCAAAATGAAGACAAAAATGGAGTGGCGTCACATTTAGCGGTTGTAGGATATCTCTTTTGTCTTTTATCCTGCTAGAGCTAGACTCTCGTGTTTGTTTTACTTATACTTACCCAGAATGCCCTGTACTATAACCCAGTCTGGTCTACTTGTATCCACATACGGAACAAACCAGAGCTCTCTTTAATCGACCACTAGATTTGTAGGCGGACTCGAGTTAGCTTTTTTTGGTCCATTGCACAATCACACTTCCCCAAACAAACCAAACTTTCCAGACAGATAAACTGAAGTTGGATTAAAGCAAACTAAACAGGATTGGTGTGAATGCACCAAAACTTGACAAGTGGTCCTGTGTCAGACCTCGGAAGATCCAGTCCTAATTCTCTACCTTGGGACCACCAGGTTCTCCGTTTGTTTTTAAAGTGGTAAATCCTGAAAAGTGGAATTCTGACTTTTTTTCTCCGAATTCAAAGAAAAGTAAATTATTTTCTTTTTCTAGTGGCCCTATTCTTCCTCCGTATAAATGTTTCTTTGAATTTTAATCAATCAATAAGCAGATTTAAGCTCAATAAAGAGTGCTTTGATTAAAAGTCACTGAATAGATGTCTTCTCATTTAAAAATAACTATTTTAAAGGACAAATACTTAGTGTTGTACCTCAGGAAGAATGCAATAATATTTTAATAAGGAAGTAATAATTCTTGAATTGCATGGACTGGTAACAAGAAAAAAAAAATTCAGTTCAGGGGCCTAAAATGGCCCACAAACCACACATTGAACACCTCTTGACTAAACCAATAATCAATTATTTGCTCATTTGTGATATTTTTTGTTGTTTTCTGATTAAAATGCTTGTTCAGAGGAGTTTATAGGTCAAATTATTTCACAAACACACCATGAGGTGGGATTGTTGCTAAAAGTGGTGGAAAGCATCACAGGCTGAGCTCGTATTTCCCATCTCTGTTAGAGACTGGTGACAGGTTTGATCCGCCGCCTGCAGCCTGAAGCGGCTTCCTGCAGCGTTTCATCCGATTTATGATGAGTTGGAGCGATCCAGCACTGCTACATCACTTAGAAAACTGATTGCTCCTCTTACGCTTCCTGTTCATTGCTGAAAACTGACCAACTGAAGGGATCTGGTTGCGAAGCAAATTCAGTGACGCCAGTTGAATTAATTCAAATCAGAGGTGAAGTAAGGTGGGGGAAAATTGGTTATATTTCTATATTTATATCCATTTTATCTATCTATCTATCTATCTATCTATATATATATATGGAAAAACGTCAGCCCAAAGCACTGACCCTCCACCAAATATTGATTCCTGAGTTAAAACATCCGTATTGTTGTCTCTAAATGAGCATGAACTTGTTTTCTTTGCATTATTTGAGGTTTGAAAGCTCTACATCTTTTTTGTTATTTTTCTGCAATACTACATTTTTGCTTGGAATTTCAGAGACATATCAATAGTTCATAAAATAAAAAAACAATGTTCATTTTCTTCAAACATATACTTATAAAAAGAAGTAAAATCAGAAAAACTGATCATTTTAAGTGGTCTCTTAATTTTTTCCAGAGCTGTAGAAGTAATAGCTTTGAGGTCGTTTACTTTAATCCAGAAAGAAGCTTTTCTTCCCTTTACATTTTTATCCTTGCAGTTCAACTGTCACAGGAAACAAAATTAATTCAATTACATTAGAAGAGAAAGAGGGCGAGTCTTTTCCAATCAGGCAGATATTAAACCTTACTTTCAGCTGTGTAGCACTTTGAGCCTCCAAGTGAAAAAAGTCCTTTCAACAGCCAACTTGCAGCCCTAATCAAACACTTCCAAGCAAAGCATTTGGATTATCGCACCAATGAAGAAGCATCTGAGGAGCCAAGGGGCTCTTGTGGTTGATATTAGAGCAAAAATAAACTTAAACTCCTGAACATGGATGTCAGTGAAACCTTTGCGTTGTGTGTGGGCTGCAAAACAAACAGCATATCTAATCCTTAATGATACAATATGCCGTTACCAGTCAACATGTGAATTATCTTGAAAGGCGATACCTGATGGTGGGTATCCTGTCCAACCGCGACTCGGGACTCCAAGCCAGAGCGTCAACCCGCAAGTCATGATGAAAAGCTCGGAGAGCATTGAACTGGACCCCGTCCACCTCCATGTCCTCCTCCTGCGGAAGCAGATTCGTGTTTAATGGCAAAGACAAACACTGCGGTGGGTAAATCTGGCAGCGTGGAGCCACATCTCTTACTTGGAAGAGGCAGGTGCCCACCATCACATACTGGTTTCCACCGTAGGCCAGCAGAGAGGCAGGAGAACCCGAGCTGAAAGGGCTGAACTCGACCACGTGGACGTAGTCCTCACACGTCACGGTGTAGCTGGGACTGCGGGTCAGGTCCTCCTGCATGTCGGGGTCTGGCAAAGTTGGCTTCAGGTCAGAGATCTACTGGAAGCGCAGCAATAAAACAGGAAACAGACAAGCCACATTAGTTCACAGACGAACGATAAGCTTTGGCTGACACTGTAAAAGGCAGATTTTCATCTCTGAATAGACAGATACAGGTTGTTAAAATTAAACACAGCTTCGGTCCAGTAGGAAAAGCAGAACCCATGCTAGAACATCATGTTACTTCCTCAATCCTCAATTTATTTTCCTGGGATTTTATGAGATTAACCAGCACAAAGCCCTTTATTCTGACACCTCCTGCAACCAGTTCCCTACAGAGGACACCAATAACCCCAGTATAAATAACACTGTTCGGTGAAGGGTTCAGAGGTTTTTATAAAGAACAGCAGTGAACAAGAAGACCCCAGGAACGTCACAGAAACATCAGGGTTAAAGCTGCAGAAGACACTTAGAGCTGAGGGTTTCCATGCAAACTGACTAATCTCAAGATAATATAAAAGAAAAATGGGTAAAAAAATTAAACCTGTGCAGGGAAGTTTAATACAAATTTACTCTTTTTAATTTGTAAGACTGACTACGAATGCTTTTGTGTCTTCCTGCTTTTGTCCATATTTGTTGGAACGAGGTGTTAACTATACACATAATTTCCCTCTGATTTGCTGGAAGTAAGCTGAAATAATACACACAATCGTAACAAATCACTTATGCACAGCTTCTCCTGAAGTATGGCTGGTATCTAGCAGTAATAAACAGTTCATACAGTTTTTTTTAACTTAAATGTATTCTTCTTTACTACCACGATAGGTGTTGAAGCTAACCGTAAAAGTCACATGGATACGAAGTATAAAGGTTGTCTACTTTCATAGTCCAAATGGACCACAGATGAATTAGTTTCGTTATAAGGGTGTGTTCATATCATAAACGCAAATATAACGTGAATATTTACCGAGTTGGTCTTTAAATGGGCTCGCTGAATCAAATACAGCGCGCCTTGGAAATGTTTTCTGCCCTATTTCCACATACGTCACCGGAGCGTACCATTGACTGGAAAAATTAGGGGGGGATGGGTGATAGACAAACCCAAAAATATAGAGTTAGTTTACAAAATACTACAATACATTATTATTAAAGTCTTTTCTACAACAATATTTTCAAAATGTACTATCATAACGTCGCAAAATTTGACGGACATTCAAAACAATATCGGGAAACCACAACTGATTCTTGCTCAGAGCTGATTGGCTGGAAGGCAAAACATCATCGTAGATTTAAACGTTCAAATCGGCAGCTGGTTTCTGGTTGACTCGCTGCTGAAGGCTGGGAACATTATAACAGGTTAGAACTGATTAATCCAAAGTTTATTGACATTTCTATAAATGTATGTCGGAACAATAATGATGGAGGCATAAATATAACTATAATCAAAAAGAAAAAATAGATTTATTCAAAACGACTGTTAGATAATTTAAAGTTGTAGGCTCTCAGAGACATATTGTCCATTTAGAAAGAAATCAACACGAATCAGTCGTGGTGTACTTTTAAATTTACTTTATTTACACCTAGCTTTTTAATTTAGCATTTCAATGAGTGCATGTAGTATGCTTGGTAATTAATATAAATTTATCTTAATGTATTTAACATTTTATGTGGTTGTCTGCTTTATTAAAATAATAAACTGCCAGCCAACAGGTCAGCCCATAAGGGAAAATCTGTAAAAAGTGGAACACTCTATAAACAGATAAAAAAAATTGCCATGATGTAATTCATGCAAAAGGAGCCCCAACCAAGTATTCATTGCATAAAAATGGTTATACCTCTCAGAACCCTGACATTTCTGAAGATAATACATGTTTTTTCGTTGATCTTTGATGTAATACTCAAATTTTCCGAGACACAACATTTTTGGCTTTCATTACTTGCAAGACTTAATGACAAAAATCACAACAAATAAAGGCTTGAACTCTTGACAAATATTGAGCGTCTACATGATATTTCAATATTTTAGATGTACTTGTAAATGTTCAGGACAGTTTTCTGTAACTTTTCTTTCAGGAAACAATGACAGCATTCGCAGACCATCTGAAGCTGATGGTAAAAACCTTCAGAAAGGAGTCCCACAGGGTTTTACCATCAGAGAGGACCACCGTTCATGGAGCTGACAGCATGCTGATGGTGCTTCAGCTGGCCATGGCTGAGGTCAACAAGCAGGTAGCAGATTCACTTCTCTATTTGTTAGTATTCAAAAATGTAACCTGGATTAACAAAGAAATAATAGTTAAGGTATCCAAGAGCAGGGTTTCCTCCAGAAAACTTGCTAAGCCCGGTGGTTGGACGCTAGGGCGGTCATTCATTCAGCGGCCATTGTGTTTTTGAGTTAAAAAATGTTTAAAGTTGACAGAAAATTTGAAAATATCACTTGATAATTATGTGTTGTTGAAAGATTGGGATACTAATAAACATTTTTAATAAAAGTTACGTACTGCAGTTTTAAAATAAATGTTCTGCTGCAGCAGCATAACCTCCAAATTTAATTTAAGTATGTTTATCCTGGGAAAGCAATTCAATATTACAAAAAAAAAACTTTTCCTTCTTTAATGCAGTCTAACAAAGTTCTTCCATTTGGAAGAGATTTTCTGGGCAAAATGAGGCATACTGGAAAAAATGCTTTAATTACATGTTAATATTAATAACTGACACTCTTATTTTCCCTACCATTAAGGTTTATTAAACAAAGTAGTACAAATTAAACTCATCTCTTCACATCGTGATGTTGCACAGCCTTCCAGTTGCGTTCTTTTTTTTTTCTTCTTGGTTTTGTTTTAGTTTCTGCTCCTGACCCGATTTGTCCTTGACTGTTAGTACTCACCATGTCTTCTCCTCCAATCGACAGCATCAGGGAGAGTTCAAGGTGGATCTAAGCGACGTCCTGATGGCGTGGAAACACCTTCTGCTGGACAAACTTCACCTGCTGCCCCCCGGCGCCGCTCGCCTGGACAACTCTGAGCTCTTCCTGGAAGCGTACCAATCTTTCCTGAAACGCTCCAACACTGTGGACCTTACGGATGTTCTGGCCATGAACAAGGAGCTGAGAGCGGCGGGTTCGTATCCGGAGGAACCTGTGAGCGCGGTGAGCAGGAGCTGGATGATAACAAAATCAATGTTTTATTATTAGAAGAGATAGAGATGAGGATAATAAATGACTTTCACACATTTTTTCACATTCCAAACACAAAGTTTTGATGTATTTTTTGGGATTTTATGTGGTTAATTGCGATTAAGAAAGGAAAGTGTGAGGTTTTCACATTTCTGCCCCCTTTTACATTGATGGCACTAAATAAAATCCAGTCCAGCAGTTGTGTCAACTTCAATATCAGCATGATTGACAACAAATAGCAAACAGGGATGATTTTCTGCAGGGAAAAATTATTAAGCTAATTGTCCAACAGTCCTAAAAACAGTTTTAGAGATTTTTATACATCATTAATTGGAATTTACCATTATAAGAAATTATAGTAAATGATAGATGGCAGGATAAATGATCTATAACTTCAGCTTCAACCAACAGTGACCTTATAAATTACTGACTCACGACTACAGCTGCACTGATTGCAGCTTTCTGGCCGATCTCTGGTTTCCGATATTTGGATATTTGCTTGTGAACAAGTTGAGTTTAGCTTTGTGAAGATTTACAAATTTGCACTGTGAGTGTTGACATTGGCTTAGAGAGAGCAGACAGATGTCATGAATGAATTTGACATCAAACATAAAGCAAGTTGAAAGTTTAGCCTCCTTTTTAGCATTTTACATTTGGCACCAGGCTAACTTGACAAAAATAATACAGTATTTTAATTCCACAGTAGAGAAAACCATGTACTTTCAGTAAGTAGATACAGGAAAAAAAAATATTGGCAATGGTATCGGATATCAGCCAAATGAGTTTTAGTATATCGGCATATCGGATATCAGCCACATGGTGCATTCCTGAGACAAACCTCTCTCACCGAAAATCAGAAGACGACGGGGTTGATTTTAGTCCTTTGCAGAAGTAAATAAGATCGACTTCACATGAAAGTATCGGCCGATCACCAACCTCCCAAAATTAAGGAAGTCGGTTCACCCCTGCTCAGGATACAAATGTGTGCCACACTTTTCAGATTTTCAAGTATTTTTTCTTCCACTTCTTAACTTTTCATTGGTCACATAAAATCCCAAGAAAACATATTACTCCAAAAAAGAGGTGATAGTTGAAGAAGTATAAATAAATGGTAAAATAGTGGAAATCTCTAACATGTTGCTTATTCCTTTACCAAGATCCAGCTGTTTGAGTTCCTGTCAGGTAACATGGAAACCCCAGATCTCCCAGATTCATCATCTCCTTTAACGCCGTCTAGTCAAAGCAGGCGCTGCCGCTCCCAGGTAGGCCCAATCCTGTAATAAATCCTCTCCGTTTCCACTTGTAGCAGCATGCAAGCCTTTTTACCTGCTTCCACTGATCCAGGGTTTTGCTTTTCCAGCCTTTCTGGTCTGGAATCCATCCTGTTCCTATTGACAGGAACTCTATATCACATCACTCAGGTTTCGGAGTGTAATGTGAAATCAATTACGGCGCGGATGTTTAACACTTGGCTCGGTGTGGAGCTCAACAGGAGCTTCTGTAACACAGTCTGCTTCCTCCTTCTGTCACTTGCTAATTTATGAGGTTTCAGCCAAGACTTGCTGCTATTTTACCACTTTTAGCCCGCTTTTATTCTTTGTGAGCTCAAAACAGTCCAAGTTTGAGTGCTTTGCTGTGAAGCAACCGTTATATTTGCCCTTTCTGATATAATCTGAGATTTTGGTGAATTGTTTACAAAGTACCGAGCATAAAAGAAGAAAAATGTAGAAATTCACTGCAAATGCAAAAAAAAAAAAAAAAAAGTTGTTGGATGGTTATTCACTTATCCATCTGTGTGTCTAACCGTTTTTTCCACCTGTTCCACTGTCATCAATCTATCAATCCATTCATCAGTTTCTTACATCTATTCATCAAGGTTTCCCTTCAGAAAACTTGCTGAGCCTTGTGGTTGAGGTGCTAAGGCAGTTATTCATCCAGCAGCCCGTCGTGTTTTTGAGTTAAAAAATGTTTAAAGTTGACAGGAAATTTGAAAATATCACTTGATAATTATGTGTTATTGGAAGATTAATACCAGAACACCAACTATAAAGACTTAAAAATGCAAATATATACACATATATATATATAAAAGTTAAGAAAATAAGCAATGCTAAGTCTGGTGGAGGCACAAGTAAAGCCTGACGGCCCGCCAGGCTTATAAGACAATGGGAGAAACCCTGATTCATTCTCTCATCAGTCACTTACCCATCAATCAGCTTGAGGAGTTTTGGGTGAAATATTTTTGACTTAATTACCTCTACAAAAGGGTCGTTTTTCAACAAATAGCCTTTTTTTGAGTCTACATATGTCAGGTAATAATTGATTACCATGTAATTAAGTATGAAATTAGCTGGTGATTATTTTGATAATCACTTAATCGTGGTTAATCGTGATTCATTGTGATTAATTGTAATTAATCCAATTAATTATTTCATTCCTACATCTATCCGTCCCCCTTTCAGTCTGGTTTCATGTTTCATGCCTGACTTCTCTAATAACAGATATCTCACTAAAATACAAACAGGAGTCTGATTGTGTTGCGAAAACAATATTTCCTGTGATTAAATTATTTAGCTTTATGCTAAAATGATCCGTTTTCTGTTTATTGGCACAGATTAAAATGGCAGTGAGGCGAGTTTTCTGCTCCTATCTGAGTTTGCTGGTGAACTCTAAGAACGACATGGCCTTGGCCCTCACCCTCAACGTTCCCTGTCGCTCTCTGCAACGGCAGGCATTCACTGACGTCAAGCGTGCCGCGCGAGACAGCCAAACATCTCTCTTCCTGGTAAGAAGATCCACGTTTATTCAGTTCACACATTAGCAGCACAACTAAACATGGAGTCTTTCTTGTAGCTGCAACATTTGGGGGTTTTTTGTGGCCTTTTCAGGCTGTGACATCTTTCGTTAGAGCCATCCAGCTTGGAGGGAAGGGGTACGCACCCGCAGAGTCTGATCCCCTCAGGAAGCATATCAAAGGCCTGTCTGACTACGTCCAGTTCATGGACAACCTGGAGGAAATACTGGGGGAAATTCCTGACCCAAGGTACGCAGCACAGCTTCATCCCAACTTGGACTGCAGTTCACAGTGTAACTTGTTAATTTGTACCCGATATTCTTGTCTGGAGTTAAAGATTCGTGGTAGTTTTTAAGGTACTCTTTGGGTAAAAACTTGTAGTAGTAACAGTAGCACTACTTCAACATATTTTTACTCAAGTAAAAGTAAAAAGTAGCCATCCATGAAATTAAAAAGCCTACCCAACTACTGAGTAACTATTAAATAATTATCAATCATTTCATATTTAAAAATTACACAATCAGGTAGTCCAAAATATAAAATAACAGGAAATGTTGGTATTTTAAGGATATAATAATTATTAGAAGTAACAAAATTAGATAAAAGAAAATGTTTCCAAATCAATTAAAAAATTATGAAACTTTAACAGAAGCTGCAGGTGTGGATCTGTGTCTCTTGAGTTTTTGGTTAAAACATGTTTGTTTTTCATTCAGAGGGGAGAAAGTCCAGAAATGTTACTCAAGTAAAAGTAGTGGTAGTTTATAATAAAATTACACAAGTACAAATAAATCTTAAAGTAAAGTTAACATTTCTTTCCTTTGTGGTAAAATCACTTTACTTTAGCACATTTAGCTTTCACGATGTGCCTGAAAGCTAAACCAGGCACATCCTGTTCAAGGTAAGAGGGTGGGAATTTTTCCAGCTTCCTGGATAAGGAGCAGGCCAGCACAAGTATTCACTTATTCGCACCTGTAGTCATAAAATACACCTGTGCTAAAGCAGGTTCTTATTTCTAAAAAATCCTATTCATTTTTTATTTTTTTTTCCCAAGACAACACAAGATAAGCGTGTTAATTTTTGCAACATCAAAGCCGTGCTTCTTCTGGTTCCCTGACTTTGATCAATCCTTGAGCTCTGCACATAATACAGATCATGTTTAGACGTCAAGGAGCTTGGCGTCACAACAAAAGCGATTATCAGAAATGATTTATCAATTCAATCACGTAAATTTGGAAGGGGAAGCCGTTTCAGGTCTTCAGTCCCTGAAGTGAAATAATCTCTCTTTCTGTTCAGACATAACATGTTGTCATGTTTATGCAGTGTGAACTCCAGCTGCTTTTCAGAGGGCTTTGCAGTTCATCCCGTCTAATGAGATGTTGATTACCTCGTCCAACATGCATCATTCAACTAGCAGGGCCTTTACGTTCTCAGCAGAGTACTGTATTCCCTCAAACACCTTCAGCGCCCCTCGTTCGGCGAACATCTGTTTTCCCAAGTGATATTGTTACAGAGCCTCAGTGCTGGGTCAGGGTCGGAGCACCACCTTTCCACCTTGTGGACGTCTTTTCCTGCACGCCTTAGTGCACTTAACAGTGAATCCAGTAAATGCTGAAAGGTACGGCTGAGTGCAAGGTGACTTTATTACAAGTTGGGAACATTTTTCACAACTATTACTATTGGCAAAGCATTGCAATGAAATAAAAATACTGAAATGCGTTTGCTTTGCCTTTAAAGCCAATGTCCAAATAACCAAAAGCAAAGCTGCAGTATATCTTGTGAGTGCTTAAAGTTGAGTATTTACGTACTCTGTTGGACGATATGTCACGATATAACCATTTTATATCCGCCTAATGATAAATATTTATTAGTTTTTTTTTTGTTTTGAATATCTGAAAAACTGCCAAACTACATAGTGTCGTGACATTTACTGTTTCATTCAGCTTTCACTGTGAGGCAGTGGTGAAACCTTAAACTGCTGCTGTGCCAGTTACTCAACAGGTTGTTGCTAGGTAACGACAGAGTGAGCGAGTTGCTAGGTAACCTAGCAACTCGCTAGGTTACCTAGCGAGTTGCTAGGTTACCTAGCGAGTTGCTAGGTTACCTAGCGAGGTGCTAGGTAACCTAGCAGGTAACCTAGCAACTCGAGAGCGAGTGGATTCCACTAAACTTGTGAGAGTTTGAGCAGCTGCTTACAGTGAAGTTTTAGTGAAATTATTGAATATCAGATATCATTTATTGATATCGATCAAAAGTCTATCACCATATATACAGTTATTGATTTTACTCGGTTGAAGATTCTCTCACTGTCTGACAGTAAATCAATCTAAACTTTTACTATTTTAGGTTGTTTCTTTGTGCTAAATGACAAGATGGTGTCTGGAGAATTTTTTTTTTTATTTTTTTATTTTTTTTACTTCCTTCAGTGAATGTGGAGCCAGGCTGCTGGCCACCATCAGAGCAGCTTTGGTGAAAGGAAGCAGTACTGGAGATCCAGTTTACACTGCTGCAGAAGAAACTACAAAAGAGCTTAAAGAGAGGATTGTCCAGCTTCACCAGACCCAGAAACAAGCTGCTAATGTGGATGGGACGGGTATAAGTCCTGCTAGGGTAATCGTCATCCTCATCTCTAAAAGCTCTACGCTATTAGATTTCACTGTAAAGTTCTGATTGCAGCCGTTTCTGTCTTCAGCCAAAAGCTTACGCAGTCAACCACGCCACTGCATATGGAGGGCGAGAAACGGTAAAGGTGCTAACAGCGCTGCTTGACGAAGAAGCTGTGGCTCCGCCATGTGGTAACAAGGCAGACCTGCTGTCTGAAGACCAGCCGGTCCTCAGCGGAGCCGAGGGAACCTGTGTCCTCACGCTGTTCAGGTTGGTCACAAGCTCAAAAAGCAGAGTCTGAGTTCAGCTAGCACAAACTGGGCACTGGGTTTTTTCAGAGCTTAAAGGGAAGTTTTTATGTAATCTTCCAAAGCAGTTGTTTAAAGATGAGCTGCAACACTTCCTTGAACAGGTTAGGTTAGGTCTATGGGTGATACAAAGCATGTTCATTCGTTTTTTGCACAAAATAATTCTTACATAATGAGGTTTAAGTCTGCTCTGTTCTGCATATTTTGAGCTCCTCTCAAAATGAGCTGTTTCACATGTGAAAATGGCTGCAAACAGACAACCGAATATCTTTGAAAAGCAAAAGTGAAGCCTCCTCCACAACCAACGAGAATGCAGCAAGTGGTTTCTGGATAGTAAATCAACAATAAAACGCATGTCTTTTCCAGCAGCCATTATACCAGCTGGCAAAATGTGCTGGAGCTCTGCTTGGGTTGCTAGGTGATGGTCTGAGGTTGCTAGGAAACAGTACCTGCTGATTTGGGACATTCTGGAGGTTTTTGAGAGAGCTAATTTTCCAGACAACAAAATACATTAATTATTGCCAAAAAAAAACAGCTGGGTTGTTTTGTTTTGTTTTCTTTCTTAACTGTTTAACCTGTAGAGACCCAAATGGAAGTACAAAAAAAAAAGTCCAAAATGTAAATTTTGCAGAAAGAAACAGACTAAAAGCTGATGCTTTATAAGAATTTGTATCATATAGAAATGTTCTCAAAATATAAAAAAATAAAAAATAAAAGGATTCATTCTGCAACCCTCTTATCTAACAGAACAAAATATTCAGGTTAGATTCACCTGACAGATTCCAGTTTCCACCAGAGTTGGTTTTGGAATCCCTCAGGGTTCTGTGGTTGGACCCGTCCTCTTTGTTTCATGTATGGTTCCCCTGAAATAAGAGAGAATTGGATGAATGTTTTGTATGCTGACTGCACTAAAGCCTGATTAATTCAATCAATTGAATGGCTGCAAATAATTTAAAGACATGCAGCTTTCTTCTTTTAAAGCTCCTGCTTTTCAAGCTGCTGTCAGTCATTTCTTCTAAATGGCATCAATTTAGCATTCATGAATGTAAAGAACCACAATTTTTCTAAAAAAAAAAAACATGTCATTCTATAAGTATTTGTAGTTTTAGAAGGACAAAAATATAAATATCTTCTTCAATGGTTAACTCTTAAATCCAAAACATAACATAAAATCTTTTTTTTTTCCAAATATAGTTTATTAAAAATAAAAAAAGATACACAAATACTTCCCTTGAAAACCAAACCTTTAATCGTTAATATTAGCAGCAAACTGCGGACCTATTCTATGTTTTTCTTTGTTATTATCATATGAATTTATGCTGTTAAATTGGTTATTATTAAACCTGAACTGATACTTTCAGACTCAAGTCTGATGTGTCCCAATAAACTTGTTTTCCTTTGGAGTCCATATTGGAAAAAGGATTGAAATCTAAAGTTTGTGCTTGTCACACTGACTTTGAATTAAATTAGGCTGTTTTTACACTCTGTGAGAACGGGAAAAGCCCTGCAGCAACGATCCGACCAACATGGGACTCATGGCAACTCTCGATGAAACCACATGGGGGGAAACTCCTCCCACATCACACTGGAACAATTTATCGGGTCAAACATCTGAAAGAAAAATACAGCAAAATAGCAGCCTGAGGGTGTGATTGCAATCTGTTGTCTGATGGTTGCGAAGATCTTTGACGGGACAGCAGATTAAAGAAAAAAATAAAATACAGAAAGCATGTTGAAGCTTTTGGCTTTCTTAATTTATACAACTTCACTTCTTGCTTTCAGATCCCCTGAAGTGTCCACTGGGTGTTCTCCAGAACCCCTGAGGAACAGAGTCCAGAGCCGACTAAACCTGCTCAAGCCCAAGGTAACGGCAGCCCCCAGAATCCAAACCATCAGTTACTTCAAATTGAATCAGATGTGCAAACACTGAAAATAATGTCTTTACATCCTGTAATCTCTCCCTGGTACTGTATTATTTATTTGCTTAGCTGAAGCTCACAACTGACTTCCACAGTTAACGTTTTCACAGCTGTGTTTTAGCTCTTAATGCTGGTTCAAGTGTGCAGTTTCAGTCCAGGGCATAAAATGAATTATTTGTGGGGGGGCTCATGCCATTAACCATCGCCTCATGATAGGTTATTCCTTTGCCTATTTGCTTGCAATGCACAATACTGTATATTTAATATCAATATTTCACTATTTCCTGTCCCGGTTTCTTGGTTTCAGACACTTTCTGCATCAACCTTTAATTCTGAGTGTTCAGACTTGATGTTTGGCTCCGTTTTAATAACCTTTTACCCAGATGTTCGACGTGAGGCACAAGCCTCACCTTATCATGGTGATGCTCTGCAGAAACGCTTATTATTCAGAGCCATGACTGGGGAGCAGAAGCAGACACGGAGGTAAACCGAAACCGGTCTGGTTGACGGAGGCAAATAACCGCGAGGCGGTAATTCTAGGTTCAGCTGAAGAAATGTTCCACTCCCCATGCATCTTTGTCACAGCGAGTTTAGCAGGGATCCCTGCTGATTCTTCACACATGAAACTGTGTTCTAACCATGTGGAAGAACATGTGCAAGGTATGAAGGGGTATAAACGTTATGTCTGCTGTAGCTCTTACAAAGCGTAAGTGCAAAATAACTCCACAGAGCGTTCTCTGACAGAGAGGCAGGCCCACAGCATCACAGATCCTTTACTAATTTTAAATAAAGAATAGCTACTAGCAACTTCTGTCTGTCAGAGCGGCGAGATTGTGATGTAATGTGCTTGAGTGACACAGACTTCTTCCATAATTTCATTATCGTAATTGTCAGCCGTTGTTTACATCCTGATTACTGTGTCTGGCTTTTTCTGATGCAGATTAATGAAGCATGTCTCACTAATCATCATCTGCATTTTTATATTAACCATAGAATTAGCCAAATAGAAATAATGAAAATAAATTTGCTGAAAAGAAAAACATGTCAATTTCGACAAAATTCATGTTTTTTGCGCTAGGATGAGTTCATGATGAGCAATGGAAACACTTCTTACGCATCACGAGTCACATGATCAACAACCGGATGTTACTACTGCTGGAAACGATGAAGAAGACAACAGGAAATAGGAGGAGGATGATAGTTTACTTTTGTTTTTTGGGGGTTTTTTGGACAATGTGCATCTGTCTCCACCAGAGTTCTCACAGCATCACACATTTCATGAAATGTTGTCATTTGAATCCATAACTCTTCCGTAAAATCGGCAAAACGTGGCATACCCAGTCACTCCCATGTATTGTCGCTAGGCCTGTCACAATAACAAATTTTGCTAGACAATATATTGTTCCAGAACTTATTGCGATAAACAGTAATATTTGCATTATTTTATTTCAAGCAATAAAATAATGCAAGAACGCATTCTCAAGGATCAATAAACTTTAAATTCTAATGAACATTTTAAACATTGGAACTGGAAGACATTTTAAATATCCAAAATAAATACAGAAAATAACAAATAAAATGAATTATAAATTCTCTGTGAACAAAATGTTCTTTTTTTTATATATATAAAAAGGGCTAGTTGATACCAAAGCACCAGACTGAAGAGCAGTTTTGGTAGAAAGAGAGAAGAGAAAAATGTTAAATCAATCAAATGAAAATGTTTCTTTTAATTTATCATGCGATTAATTGAGTTGTTGTGACAAGCCAATTTGTCACTCCAGTGGCTGAATCAGACGCCAACGTCTCCTCTGATGGCTGAATTATGAATATCTCATGTAACTGTTTACATCTGTCGTTGCCATGATTTTTAATGACTTATCGCGTGATCAAGCTTTTTCACATGTGATTTTAATTCAATTTGCAATTGTGAAACTGTGTTTTTTTTTATTTTTTATTATTTATTAGCGGAATAGTGACAAAGACGTGTGAACGAAGCCCATGTCTGTCTAACTTCACACATTTTGACTTGGAAATGTTTAAAGCTAATCACCTGCATGAACCGTTTTTGTTTTCCAACATCATATGCTGAACACATTTAGCGAAGCAGCTCCTTCATTTGATGGAGCTACCAGATGTCATCCTAGCTTCCCACAACCTGGCTGGCTTCCTGTTTGAATGCGGCGTAATGGTCCCCGGGCCGCTCACCGCTTCCTGAACTCCGCAAGCGGAAGCTCTCCGCTTCAATTTCGCTTTGAAGATGCCGTATCAGTCGCACAGCTCGTCTAGCCGGGGAAACATGAAAGGTTATTTGTTGTCTGCTGAACGACTTTATCCCCTGAGTTCTCTGGTGATTTCACCGAACGCTGACGTCAGCTGGCACACATGGAGATGGACTGATTTTGTTTTTGAGACGTTTTTAAATGCATTTCCCAGTGCTACCAACCCAACCTGTAATGACACTCAACATTGTTTAGCAACAGACTCTGATCTCAGAAAAGTGGAATTTACTACAATTTAAAAAGTAGATTATAGGCATTTTATTCCAATGAGGTTAAATTCCTTACAGGTAGGCCTGTCACGATAACAAACTATGCTGGATGATAAATTTTCCAGAAGTTATTGCGATAAACTATAATATTGTTGTTTTGAGACCATTTTACAAATGGTCTCAAATTTTGATAATGACAAAATAATAATGCAAGAACGCATTCTAAAAGATCAGTAAACTTTAACAACATTTATCACTGGAACTGGAAGACATTTTAAATATCCAAAATAAATAAACAAAACAACAAATAACATTAATTTTGAAGTCTTTGTAAACATTGTTCTTCAAAAAGGGGCTAGTTGACACCAAAGCACCAGACTGAAGACTTTTATCATCCAGTTTTTGGTAGGAAGAGAGAAAAAAATAAATGATAAATTATGAAAATGGAAATAATTGAGTTTGTTTCAATTTATCATGCGATTAATTGATTTATTGATTATTGTGATAGGCCTACTTACAGGTGATACTTGTTCCCAGACCCAGATTTTGGAAATGTTTTGGACAGGTTATTTTTGTCCTGAAAAACTGAAGCTATACTTTATGGACACAGCCAGTTTAATTTGCTGTATTTTTTTTTGCCCCTCTCTACCCTGTTCTGATTTCTTCTCACCACTGTGACCCATTGGCTTGAAGGGTAAAATCCCCGGATTGTGATAATCCTAAAAAGCCGTTGATCAAGCGGTGTATCTGAGTGTTATAGGAATATAGAGTATTCAAGTCTTCAGCATCGTTCAGTTTTGTCAGAACCTTTGTCTCTCACCATTCTACTTTTTAATAAGCTGCTTTGCTTCCTTCTAGAGGTGTTGATATCCAACTAAAAGACGTAGCTCTACCAATACATATGACTTTCTAAAAGCTAGCAAAAAATCTAAACAGCAATCCTAACACAATCACATTACAACACTTCAAAATTTACTGTTTTCTCTTGCTAAAAGTTGACCTGCAGTGCTTTTTTGAACAGGTTAGGATAAGTGTTTTGGCTATACAAAACATGTTCGTAACATTTTTTTTGTACAAAATCTTTCTTGCATAATGAAATGCCTATTTTGCACTGGTTTCAAAATGAGCTTTCAGGGCATCTTGTCACTTTAAATCCAAATAAGCTTCTGCTGACCACGCCCCCCAACTCGATGACAATAGCTGCAAACAGATGTGCAATTATACAACCGTACATTTTTGAAAAGTAGACAAGAATGCAACAAGTGATTTCAGAAGAGTAAGTAAACAACAAAACACTTCCCCACTATTGTACACCAGTAAAACTAGCTGACCGAATGCACTGGAGTTCTGCTGAGGTTGCTAGGTAACGGGCTGGGCTTTGCTGAGGTTGCTAGGTAACGGTCCTGCCGATTTGTTACATTACATTCCAAAGGTTTTTTTTAAACAGGTCATTTTCTGAACACCAAAAACATTAACTTATTGCCAAAAGAGGCTAGGTGTTTTCTTTTTCTTTCTTTTTTTAAGTTGAATGTCTTTTAGAAGCAGTAGAAACCTAAATATTAAGTGCAAAAATGCGTAAAATGTGAATTTTACATAATAGGTTCCACTTAAAGCAGCACCACTCCCATCTGAGGACATTAATTTCCTTACACTGAGCCTAAATATTGATTAGGTATTATGTTTGCTGCAAACATTCAGTTATTGCTTTTCTGAAGGATTTTGTCAACAAAACTACTTACTATGAAAAAATATGAAGTTGGTGACGGAGTCTAGTCTTATTGCAATAAAACTAAGTACAAGTTTTGGATTTGAATCAAATTAGAGGGCGAGGTGAGTCCATGTGAAGACCCCACAGCAGTATGTTTTAGTTAGTTTGGAACATTTTAATTACGTTTTACTGTTTTTGTCATAGTTCTGAAGAACCATCTGGTTTTGTTATGTTGAAAACACAAGTAGGAAAAAATCCCTCAGCGCATCTTGAAAGGCAGGAATCCTGGGCATCAACTTGGATTCAGTGATACCGATCAGCGTCGTCATATTGTTTGATGTTTTTATTAAAAATATTGACATAAAAGACTGATTTCACCAAGCCACCCACAATAAAAGACACTAATTACTTCGGAGAGTCCCGATCCCCCTCCATGTAATGCCAACATGGCTGCTGCCAAACTCCAAACAATGGATGCCTAGATATTTGAAGTCCAAATAACAGACGTTTATGTTCCCTTGAGGATAAACTCAACTTGTCATGTCATAGTGGTTTTCCAGTACACACACTTCTCATTTCTTGGAAAAAGTAGTTTAAGGAGCTGCAGTTCTACAAATTGCTATGCTAATTTTTTTTCTTCCCCATGTTATAATCACACTAAAGTGATGCAGGCTACTAAACAGCTTTGTTGCTGACAAGTAACAAAAATTTAATAAAAAAGTTCAAATACGTAATTTGAATACTTTTCAGGGTACTATACAGCATCTATTGACTTTTGTTGTTAATGAGAGCTGCTACAACGATCAAAATTAGAAAGGAGCTTAATAAAAGTTAGTAAAAACTGGGATTACTTTGTTTAGCTACAACAGGGGGCCAGAAAGTCATACAAAAGTCGTACAACAAAGTCAAAATAAGGAAATAACGTAATAATGTGAGAATTATACATGAATACAACATTAAAGTCAATAAAATGAGAATAAGTTTGTAATAATGTGAGGAAGAAGTTAATATTAACAGAATAAAATCATATATCAGGAGAACTAAGAAGTAATTTTATGAGAATACCACTATGTAAAATAAATTAAAAAGAAAATGAGGAATCTTGAGCATTTTATGAAGTTATAATTTAATATTGGTTTTACAAACGGACTTTGAAACGATTCTGCAAACAACTTTATTTTGACAAAAGAATCGCACGGATCTGACGAGCTGGTCACATCAGATCTCGATATCCATCAAAGCTTTGCTCACATTAAAATGGCCTGTCTCAAAATTGTACAACTTTTTTCAGGTAACATTGCGTATTTATCCCACCGATATGACGACTTTGTTGTCAGACTTTAGTTTCGTCATTAAAAAAATAAATAAATAAAATCCTTGTCTGTTGTGGCTTAACACTAAAAATTGATCCAGGAAGTTTGACAACAAAAAAACACCAAACTTGCGTTCACGTTTGTTTTGTTGGTTTATTTCAGGCTACACAAAGGGTGATCCGATCCCAGTTTGCCTGCACATACAAAGATGAACCGCCGCTCAACCGGGTGCTGGACTTCCCAAGCACCAGCCAGATGCCGAGCTGTGTTCACCCAGCGCCAAAGCCAACAACCAGCCTAACTGTGGCAGACGGGTTCAACCCAGAGGCAGAAGATACAGCAGGTTGGTACACATTTCAACCTGTTCAACAGAAAAAGCTAAAGGCACTTTGTGTACATTTATATATGCAAAAACCCAAAATGTTAGCATGACCTGTGAGTTGAGTTACTACACAACTGGTCAGGAAACATTACACCTTGATTTTCTTCAGTGGAGCAAACCTTAGACCAGTGGTCCCCAAACTTTTTCCTGTGAGGGCCACATAACTTTTCCCTTCTCTGGTGGGGGGCCGGAAATTGTTGAGGG
>NW_015113842.1:0-87219 GCF_001443285.1 Poecilia latipinna | reverse complement strand
TAATCTAAAAATTTCAGGACAAAAAAATTATTTTGGCAAAAAATTATTTTATATGTTGTCATACAAACCCCCATATCTACAGCAAGAAACAAAATTACTCCACAGACTTTTTTCCAATGTTGATCTGTGAATATTCAGACTCAGCTCCACAAAGTTTACATGAAAAATGCTGAACTTCTGCTTCATGGCATATATATACACAATGCTTGGACTTCCAGTACACTTTGTGAGTTTACCTTAAGTTGCTTCCAACATTAAAACGTGTTTTTGGGTTGTTTCAGTTTTTGCAGCCAAGCCTTCCAGTGAATCCCAGAGAAAAGAGCGCCATGAGGTACAGCGGGGGGTTGCTCCTGAGCAGAGGAGTGGAAATGCTCAAAACGGAGGTGGATGTCCAAGTAATAAAAGGAAAACTGGCATTCAGATGCAGAGCAAGGGTAATAAGAGGAAGCAGCTGGATTCTGAGCCGCACACCGAATCAGAGAATGAACCTCCGGAGAAGAAACAGCACACCCGTGTGTCAGTCAAAGTGCCCGGCAAAAACGTCTGCAAGGCTTCAAATAAAAAGAAACTCATAGCTGGACAGGGAAAGCTTACCAGCTTCTTTAGAGTTTAGGCTTCTTTCACTGATTTTATGATAAAATGTGATTGTAAATTTGCTTAATTTGAGTCAGCTAAAAGGTTAATTTCACCTAAACACAAATTATGAAACATAGTTGTCCCTACACAGGCTCCCTGACTTATATTCTGTCTACTTTTTTGTTAAAAATTTTGTCCCTTTAAAAAAATTTTGTGAACTGGAACTTTTTTTTTTGTGGTTCTTGGACATTGATATGCATCATAGCTTAGCCGCTAATTAGCTTGCCTACATTAAACAAAGGGAAAACAATAACTAGAACTGACTAATGAGTTTTTCCTCAAATATGCATTTCTACAAATTGAGTGGTAAACAGGCTGAGTAGGAAACAGTAAAATGATGAGTCTGTCTGACTGTAATCTGAGCAAACCGAGAGGAACGGCTAACTACAAATAGAAATTGGCCACTAGCAAAAATTTTATGTTCAACACATTTTGACAAATGTCTTAATGTCTGGCTAAATCAAAGACGGGCCAAGCAATAAAGTACCTAAAATAGCTATAACTAGCAATAAATTGCAAAAGTTCTTACTACTAATTAAATTTTATACACGCCAGATGTTTTATATTTTTTCCTTTTGGATCATAACTTGAAATGTCTGACTGTAGCTTATTGATGAGGAAGGATTAACATTAACCCATTTTGCTAAAGACGCTAAAAAAAAACAAACAGGTTTCTAGCCTCTGGCTACAGATTTGGATGTTTTCCCAGTAGCAAAGGTGCCAAATGTTAGCCATGTACGCCTTTCAATTAAGTTGTCAAGAATCAAAAACTATAACACTTTTTAGCTAGCAGTTTTTAGCTCAACAACCTTAACACTTTGTTTTATTTCCTAAGTTCTTGATCAAGTTTATGTACTTTGACATATTTCCAGATCCAAAAGCATAAAAAGGTTTTTGCTTTTGGATTTGAAAATAGTTATTGATCCAATTAACAAATAGGTGCATTTTTATGCAATTACCTTTAAAAGCAATATTGTTCCCCCCCCCCCCCCCAAGTTAAATTCTCATTTCAAAACTCGAACAATGTGAGGAGGGAAAATCAAACTTGGAGTCCATATTTGATGATTGCACTTTATTTCTAACTTATCTGCATACATGTCAACAGAAATACATTTAATTACTACATATGAAGTTTGAACTTTTACTATGTACAATTCCAATACAAGCTTCCATTTAATAAACTGTTCTGTTGATGTTTGTCACTTTTTTTAAAGGACATGTTTATGGTGTAATTTTTGTAGTATATTTGAGAAACACTCAAGCTTCCCAACAGGGCCGGTAAACTCTCCCAATCATACATCGCAGCACTGTAAGGATGGAAAAATAGAATTTGGTCAAAACAATGATTTGATAATCATGAAAAAATGAAGAAGACATTCCCAGATACTTACTGTCAAGGTCTTTTTCTCGTTTATTTATTTTCAAAGTGAACTCATCAGGTGTGCGGTCCAAACTTCGTTCTGCGACCAGAGGATAGCGCCGGTTCAGCCCACGAATACGTTGCCCCTCCAGGTTCATGTCCTAAAATATATTAATCACCACATGTATAATCTCAATAATCAAGAAGCAACAACAGCTTCAAAAGATTATTTTTCCACTCAACAGATGTTGCATTTCCCTTTATCAGCTGATCCAACTCTCAGAAAATGGAACAAATGTGTCCTCATGGTTTTTTACGATATCACAGTAACTTGTTTTTTTCCAAAGTTCTGGCTCACTCAGATGTAGATGTCTTTGTTGTTTCAATTATGGCTCTCTGTTCCCCATTACCACAGAGATAACCACTGTGTTCATGACACACTAGAGACGTAATCGCCAGAAAAACATATTGCAGCCAAAGAGTTTCATGAAACACCAATATATCATCATTCTTCCTGGTGTGATTTCAGTAAATCTTTATGGGCTTGTGATCATCTGACCTTTTCGGGTAATGGCATTTCCCAGTTTTCCAGCACTGCTGTAAAATTATTTTATAGGCGTGTGGGTAAAATATTGACTTAACAGTAGGTGATGGTGGCCAGCTGAGAAGGGTCAAGTGGAGATAATGTGCACTGTGAAGAAGTCTCACAATGGATGTTTATGGCTGTTTGGAAAATATTACTTTTGCAAGTTTGTAGATTTGGCTTATAGACACAAATAACTGCTTGCCGATTGGTTTTACCATTGGTTTTAGCTGTCAAGTTGTCAACATAATGTGCCAAATCTTAAATGTATATATAAAAGAAAAAGGGATGCAGTGCTTTGCTACTCTTTGTCAACACTACAACAAATAGATAAGGTCCAATGGTATCACAAAACATAGCTTAGTAGGTTTTAATAAAATAAAAATAAAAGCTAGTTATGCTAGCTTGACTTTGAAAATATTAATATGTACTTGTGCTGTGGAATTTAGTGTTTTGGTTCCATTAAAAAAAAAGTAAGTAAAAGGAGTACTCTGATAGATCAACAGTACCGCAGGTGTTTAAATTAGCTAATCAACCACCGCTGTGTCCAAACAATCACTTATTAATAATAGCAATAAATAGACTGAATGTTCTGTTGTTTGTGTTGGAAATGTTTCCATGTTTTTTGGCGTTTTTAGTCCTGACACAGTAGTGGAGCTGTTGTCAGTCAGTTGCTATGGCAACGGGCCTGTGTGTAGCATAGCCGATCCAGAGAGCCTGAAATAAGAAGACTGATTTTTAAATATTCATTGACAGTTTTTCTGTTATTTTCTCTTTCCACTGCACTAAATTAATAATACCTACATCTCCAGGTTTCATTTTGTTGACCAAATTGTTCCACCGCAGCAGCGCATGAGTGACATTTCCGGATGTAAACACTAATGTGTAATGTGTCTATATGTGGTTTGGTTAATTCAGGCTCTCCCTCAGTGTATTATAAGCCTGGTGGGCCACCAGGCTTTACTTGTGCCAGCACAAGTTAGCATTGGCTTAGCACAGGCTTAGCATTGTTAATTTATCTTAGGTTTTTTTTTTTTTTTATTATTGTTTTTTTTTAAGAATTTATTGTTGGTGTTTAGGTATTAATCTTCCAGTCTTCCAAAAATGCATAACTATCAAGTAATATTTTAAAATTTCCTGTCAACTTTAAACACCTTTTTTTAACTCAAAAACATGGTGGCCGGCTGGATGACTGCTCTAGTGCTCCAAGCAATGGGCTTAGTCAGTTTTCAGGGGGAAAACCTGAATTTTAATAATAATCAGCCATAGTAAAATGGTAAAAATTACTAGTTAATTATATTTCTAATCATTGTATTTTAAATTAAGCTTTCGTAACATTAATGTTAACTTGTACTGTCTGGAAAAAAATTGCTTAAAACAGAATCCATGCAAAGCTAAAAACTATTTTTATCCCTTGGAAAACTTACCGGTATGACGATGATTTTGGATGTCCCATCATTTGTGAGGCTCCGTCTGTACATCAGAGGAACCGCAGCGTGTTCAGTCACGTCGTCATCAGACAGAAATGTGTCCAAACCTTCTTGTTCTGCAGCGCCATCTTCTACTGTAGTTGAAGGAATGGCCACTGTGACCAAGTTGCTGTTCATCTCAGAGAACAGCATTAAAGCGAACAGGAGGGAGTAGACAGACATCGTCAAAATCAGCGTTCACACTCAGAACTTGTCTGATATTCCCTCACCAAACAGCTGATGTGACCGGGCATTAAGCTGCTTTATATAGTGAAGGATAGTGGAAAATCTCACCAAAATGCAGTCACGTATCTATCTATGAAGGCTGGAGGTGACAGGAAAGTTTAAAAGGTGACTCAAAATAATCTACAATCTAATTAAAAAGAAAAAAGGGGAGATTAGAGATGGGATGAGAAACATGCTGGTTGTAATTCTTTATCCTTATCAAACTGGGGTTGACTGGTCACATAAAAGGTCAGAGGGCAGAAAATAAGCAGACGTATTCAGTTTACTGAAATAAACTCAACAGGCGGTAGGACAGAAGCAGGATGGTTAAAGATGCCTGTTGAGCGGTCATAGGGGTCATGCTTTGTGGCTTTTCAGAACCGACTGAAAAGCCATCAACAGATGTCTTAAACACATACTAACCCTCTCAACTCTACTTTATAGTACTAATCCTTACACACTGCTGCAGAGAATGACGTGTTCTCAGTTTATTCGAGGCATTTTACGAATTATATTTTACTGCACTGCAAAAACACTTGATCTTAACAAGTATTTTGATCTAATTCATTATGCTAATAACTTTATCTCTTTTCACCAAGATATATGAGCTAGTTAAGTGAATAGTTCCTTAATATAGATTTTTTTAAGTCCTATATGTTTATTGGCAGATTTTTTTCATGTAAAACATGGGAAAATGTCTTGAATGAAATAATTCGTGAGTGGAATTGGTACTTTTTCATCAATATTAAGGAATTATTGACATAAAACAAGCTCCTATATCTTGCTGAAATATTTTGTCTAATTTTATGTGAACCAACATATTTGCACTAGAAATAACACCAACATGTTTGTGTTTTTGCGGTCTGTATACCAAAATTAATCACTGGGAATAATTTTTCATTTTCTTATTAACACAATGACCAAGTGAGCCAACCACAGTGCAGGGACTTGGTGTATTTAGGTGTCTGGGCATGCTCATGACGACTTGAGAAAATAATTGGTGTTTCAGTGACTGTATATCTACTGGGATTTTGATGCACAACCAGACAATGAAAAAGAGAAAATATCCAATAAGCAGCCATTGTGTGGATGAAAATATGTTTGTTCATTTCAAATGGAGTTTGAAATGAACAAACTCCATTTCAATCAGTGAACCAAACAGGCTAGAGTTGCTTGATAAAATACAGTCAGCTAAGAAAAGAAAACTAAGGCTACAGTTCAAATGGGTTCACCAAAACTGAACAGAAGGAGAAAGAAAAAAAATCTTGCCTGGATGAGTTTCAGTTGCAACATTCAGATTATAGGGTCTGAATTTTGCACAAACAGCATCTAGGCAAGAAACAATCTAGCTTTGGAACAAAGGTTCAGCCTTGTGGTGGTGTAATGTTGTGAGGAAAACGATATTTTCTTGTTCTCTCACTAACTGAGCATTGTTTGAGCCTCACAGCAAACCATCATATTGATGATCATGTCAAAAGTGCATCTATCTTCCATGTCACAAACCTCAACTTCTTTAAAAATCTCCTGTTAAATATGAGGATGAGTTCTTTGTACTACAATGGCCTCATCATTCCCCATATCATGGTAAATTAATTTTATACAACCGTTATCAAGAAATTACTCAGTCAACCTATAGACGCCATGAAGGAGAGCCAAGAAATTCAAGAACAAATTAGATAAAGTTATTGACCTCTATCATGTTTGTTTTTCTAAGGTCACCGGACTTTAAAAAAAAAAAAAGTATTTCGAAGCAGCAGCAAAGCACAAAAAAACATAAAAGTGTTGCGCATATAAATAGTCTACAACACAATATATACCTTTTTCTATACACTCCAAACAACTAAAATACAAAATGCAACATATCGTACTACACAATTAAATACATAAGCCACGCCCCAAACGAAAATACGAAAACACTCAAAGCGTCAGATATATAAGCTAAAAATATCAACTACAGAGATTGTTATTCTGTAAAATTTGTCTTACCTCTGCTGTTTTGCCTCGAAAAAGTTATTTTCACCAAAAAATCCACACTATCTTCTTGCTCTCAAATCATTCCTCTCAGAGAACCGTTTAATTTCCTAATTCCGATTCTGATTGGCTAACGGTGCTGTCAATCATTTTGGGCAGTTATAGTGTCGTTCTATTGGTTCTATGGAATTCAAAGAGACGGGGCTTGCTGAATTCGACCAATCCAATTGTGGCAAAAAGGTTAACTTATTAGAATAGGAGTAACCGTCAGTAGCTTTTAGCATCTAGCTAAATTACTCAAGCTAGGACTCTTTGACAGGAGGTTTTGGGTTTCGATTGGAGCTCTTTGAGAATATTTGAGAATACATATATTGTACACTTTAGCGGTGTTGAGCCTCCAGTTTGATCTTCTCAAAATGATCGTCGTTAAGATAACCTGAAAAGGTTTCGTCGTCGGATTCTGTTACAGTGACCTTGAAAGTATCAAAACTACAACAGCGTATTAGTGCCAATATAGGTTAAAAAAATGAGTGAGGAAGAATAAGCTTTGGCCAAAAAACAAACAAAAAAGAACTAAAATTTGCTACAAATAAAAATCGGATTTTTTAGATTGATCTAAAAATTGATTCTAGAAAAAAGAGACATTTTTGAGTTTGAAAAGTCAAAGATGTTTGACTTTTCAAACTTAGAACATTTCCAAAAGTGCATATTGATGCATACTATTTGTGTAACAACTATAAAAATAACAATCAAATGTTATTTTCTTGTTTTCTATGTGTAATAACTTTTAGTTTGTAATATTCAATGCTACATATTTATCATTCTTAGTGCTCTAGATGGCCCCCTGGTGGTGTGGGGGTCCTCAGCACCCACTTAACTTGGGCCAGCTTTGCATTTCCACTTAGGGTCAGGTTGGTTTGCACTTTGCACAACTTGTCTCATTTTTTTCTGAAATAATAATTTTGAAACAGCTTCATAAAATGTATTCAATGTAGAGGAAAATACGTTTTCCAACCATGAAAGTCCTGATTTTTAAATTGGAATGGATGCTGCGATGTTCCCGTCTTTTGATTGACAAGCAACAACATGAAAATGCAGACCGTCAGCCGGTGATAAAAAGGCGGAGGCAAGCATAAATGTTGACACAGCTCTTTGTGGGTTTCTTCGCAGCTCAAAGGGCTTACCTTATTAACATCAGAGGATCCCGTAGAGCAGGAGATGGAGAACCAGAGTATGAATAATAACTATGGATCTCAGCTGAAGGGATTTTACTTGGAGCGGTCAGCCTTTATTTTCTAAGTATTATTGTTGGAGGGCTGGGAATTCTGCTGAAGAAGATGGCTGATCCAGCAGAAGCACAACTGAACATTTGAGCTCCACACATTGCTGTTTTAACCTTTAGGGCTCTTACTTTCTGTTTAATAAAACCGCCTTCTTTTCAAGCAGATCTATCCGTTTTATTAAACCTAAACGCGCAGCGGATGGACGGCACTTCACTCCTTCACCACCTGATTTAAAGCCTCAAAAAGGAAATTGAAGGAACTATCACACTGTTTTCTCCAGTCTGGATTTCTAAGAAATCATTACCATAATTCTCTAACATAGAACATTAAAAGTAAATCCAAGAGGCGAATAATCTCACGGGAGCCAGATGTGATTTGAGGGATCCTTGCTGGATCTCTGGCTGATGTCTTTAAGGTGTTCTCAGCTCCTGATAAAGCTGTTGCTGAATTGCAGCTGGCCTGGATTTAATCTCCTCCATATCTGCCTCATGCCTTATGTTTTGAGTTTTGAACTCGGAGAGGCTACTGAGTGTTTTATTCATCAACTCTGTCAGATGCTTGCATCACCTGTCAGATGGCGGTGCTGTATTTCAATCACACCGCCTACGACTTGAAGTCTGGGCTCCATGACATCAGTAGCAGCATTGTTTTATGACCCTCTAGGGGTGCAAGAAAGGTCATTTCCTCATCCTGTATTAACACACTGCCTTTCATCAAAGACACCCGTCTTCGGATGGGAAGCAAAAAACGGGAGAGAAGACAAACACGTTTTGCGGCGGACGGGGGTAAGAAGCTCCAGTTCCAGGGAAATTTGATGCTCTGTGCAGGATGCTTCACATGTGTGCTCTCTGAGCCAGGGGGGCTGGCGTTGATGTGGGTGCAAAGATGGAAAGGGAGTGAGGGGTGGTCGCATTTTGGGCAAGATTTTTTTCGTTTTGCCAAGAGAACCGACCATGGTTTCCTGGAACAATGCAGCTGATGAGAGTCTCTCCAAGGAAAATAAGGCTCTGACATCATGGGTTCTTAAAGCACACAGCTGAGCCAACACTCTCCTACTATAATCAAGTCTCAGTGAATTTCCACTGTCGACTGAAACCGAGAAACAGGGAGAATCTCCAAATCCCAAAGCTTAGTTGCTTTTTTTTTTTTAAAAGACACTTTAATCTAGCTACTAATGTACTGGTAGCACTTGCTGTCTGCTTCACATCTGGATGATAAAATGCAACGCAGCGCTGCGTTAAAGTTAATCACAATCAATGCATTACTTTCATGGCATCTGGGCACGAGAATCTACTGGGATTCTTGGGGATTAGAGTAATAAAATGCTGATCTGACAAAAGCAAAAGCAAAAACTCAGCAGAGTTCGACTACTGCCTGCGCTACTGGGGGAAGGAATGAATGGCTTAATACAGATGAGGCCTTACGTGGTGCTTTTTTTTCTCCCTGTGAAACAACCACCAGAATAAGTAGTAAAATTGGTGAGTGTAGTAAAACAGACCACAAGGTCATTCCAAAGACAATTGTGTGCTTAAGATGAGGAGTTGAAGAGTGTGGGGAGATTGTGTTTCAGAGTTCAGTCCAAAGTACGTGTCCTTAGATGCACTGGATCTCACAGTGTGCAGATCAATGAGAGCAGAGACTGGTTTTTCCAGTCCCGGCTTCTGAGGTTACTCAGATATTCTCGTTTCACGACGCAACACTAAAAAAGAGCGCACAAAGGAGTAAGTTAATCTTTAATTATTAGCTTGCTGCAAATGTTCTGCATGCAATCTGTCAGGTTTATTTGGAGGTTAGCTAAAACTAACGAAATGAAACCGAAATTGAGAACAAGTTTTCGTCAAATGAACCAAATGAAAATGGTAATGAGTTGGGGGGGAAACTGTAACTAAAACACACTGAAATTATAGACATAACGTCCTTTGTTTTTGTGGTTTTAAATCTGGTTAATCTTTTCGAACAAAATGGCAGCAGAAGAAGTTGAACAATAACTGAATACATTTTTTGAAAATAATCAATGTCTACATTACCACAGTACTTTGACCTTTTTGAATTCTGCACCTAAACATTTGCCAAATTATGACGCAATTGAAATGACTACTATAACTAATAATATTTAACTAATAATAATTATAAAACTATCAAATGCATTCTAAAAACTATTATAACTAAATTAGACATAAACTGTAATGAAAAGCCCAAAGCTAGTTATTAATTAAATATTATTTACTTTTAGTTTAGTTTTTACTGTTTATTTTAGTAATTTCAGTTTTTTCACACTTCTGTCAACTTTTAGGTGCAGAATTCAACAAAAAATTGATTCAATTATTGTTGACCAACCAACAATACAGTCGCCATTTTGCGGACCAGTGAAATCACTGACATCAGTTTGAAAAGGCTAATAAGTAGATTAATTAACATGAAAATGAAAGCTATATCTATGATTTCAGTACGTTTTAGCGTCTTATAAACATACAAGATAGTTCTAGCTAGTTATAGTTTTTTCCCCCCATTCGTTACTGTTTTTATTTATTTCAGTTAGCGAAAATGTTTTCTCAATTTCAGTTTTATTGTTTTGTTAGTTTTAGTTTATGTATTTTTTATATTTTTGCTAAAATTGTCTCCATGTTGTGACAGTTTATGATAATCTGTGAAAAGATCGATCTCCTCCACCTCCTCCCTGAGATACTGTGAAAAATGCATCGCTCTCGACTAAAAACAACCAATCAGAACCAGGAGGCGGGTCTTAGCGCTGTCAATCACACTCATGTACGCGCTTAAATGTGTTAATGGCGGAGAAATGGTGGCTATGTTAACTAGCTTTAGGATTCAGAACAGAGGTTATGATTGACAGCGCTAAGACCCGCCTCCTGGCTCTGATTGGTTGTTTCTAGAAAGCAGAGGAGCTCAATTTTCTCAAAGATTATCTCTCATACCAGTTTTTTTTTTTTTTAATAAAAGTTACATACTGCAGCTCGATAGTGATTAAAATGAACTGAATTAAACAAAACGTCACAAGGAAATATAATGAAAAACCCAGAAGTACTATAACCCAGCTCTACATCCTTTAACCGGACCGTTGTGGTGGGATAATCGATTCTGTATTAGTCTCGAGGAGGGATGTAATAACATCCAGGAAGACCTGGAGCGAGCCGACCTCCCACTCCACTCCTCGTTTTGATCCCCGCCGCCTGCTGGGCGGCCGCCAGAGAGCCAATTCATCAAGGTCCCCATCCCTGCTCCATACATGCATCCGTTTGTGAAAGTGCTGACGGCGAGCGGGCTGGAGAGCGGCCCTGTCACTGCGAGCATCCTCCAAAGAGCTGAACATGCAGCTCTGGCCTCAAGGAGAACCACACCCCGTTGTGTTTGGGTTGGCGGACCCCTCCGCCTCCGAGGAAGTATCACGTTGTCTTTCGGTACGACCAGAGCGGTCAGCTTCAGAGTGCACACAGCTTGACTTTTGGCTTTATCTGCAGCCAAAATATCTTAAAGGATTTAAAGAGGGACAAACATCAACTATGTAATTATCTGCTGTTTGTGTGTCTGACTCAACAGAGTTCCTCGTAAAAGCTGCGACGTTATGTAAGGGGGAAAATAATGTCTTCGCAGTATTAGCTTTCCACCAACTGTCTGTGGGTCTGATGTGCCTCAAAACCATTAACACCTCTTGTCAGTATAAATAAAACTATTCCGAGTGTTTTTTAGTAGAACATTAAAAGCATCATGAAATCATCATCTGGTCATCCACATAAACAAAATACTTATGCACTCCAAATTTTACGATTTTAACCTCTAAATAAATGGAAAAACATGAAGATTTTCCTTCCAGCTTGAAAATTACGTTCTACTTTATGCTGGAGATCACATAAAAATCCTGATTAAATAGGTTGAGGTCAGGGTCGGCCTGAGGCATATGCAAGTTAAACAGCTGCTGCAATACGACAGTTTCCAAAAAGCACCAAGCTAGCATTCCAAGGAAAAATTTAGTATTTGCAGAAAATGAGAAATGGTCAAAATAATGAAAAAGATGCAGTGCTTTCAGACCTCAAATAATGCAAAGAAAACAAGTTCATATTTATTTAGAAACAATACTAATATTTTAAGTCAATATTTGGTGGAATAACCAATGTTTATCGTCTGATTTTACTTTCAAATAGTTAAAACAACAACTCTGCATTTACAAAAACACTAACAGTAGCATGTTACACACATTGGAATGACAAAGCAACTGGTATCGGGGACCCCAAATGAAAATCTGCATAGGGCTCCAAAAGGGCTTGGACCGGCCCTGTGTGATAAAGACTAAGGGCTGAATGCCTTTTTTAAAGGTGTAGTGTGTGAGTGTTGAATAAAAGCAACCTTCAGACATTTCTGTGATGTTGACAAGTGGTTTATTCAGCAGGAATGGTGAACAGTTTGTCAGTATTTTTTCCTACAGAAGGCAATCAAGCACCATAAATAACAGGGCTGTAATTAAACAGTTTCTTGGACAGTGAGCTTCAGGAAAATACATTTACTCATTAAACACTTCAGGGAGTCATGAATGACTCACACACGTCCTCCCATGCTTTTTGATTGTTTCACACAACTGACAGATTGAAATGTTCGAGTGATTCATAAGCAGATGATTTGAAGTCGTTTCTGTGGTTTGCTCCTTAAAATATGCCATACACACAAAGGGATTTCTGTCTGGTTCACTTTCACTTTTTACAACACTAGCCATATTTCAGATACTTAAGCATTAAACTGCAGTGGAGTCGAGATAACAATGGAATCATGCTATAGTTATATTTTCATGAGTTATAATTTATTTAAAAAGTCTTTGGTATGTACTGTATATCTAAAGGAAGAACATATTTTCTCCATCTAGCTTTTACTTCACCCTACTCACCTGGGCAAAAATGTATACTTTAAAAAGAACATTAAAAACTGTTGCAAAAGATTCGCACACTTTAATGTTATTTATTGAAGTTCAAGAGCAACGACTATGCCATGAAGGGGATGCAAGCAATCGTTTTATTATGAGTTTTTAGAAATTTGGTGTTTGAGGTGCGATCTGCTACTGAACTTCTAAAATTAAGTCAATTTTTTTCTCAATAAATTATTTAAAACCTTATGTGACTTTGAAAGTGGGACCATGCAACTTTTGTTAAATGGCAATAAAAATGCAAATGTTGATGTGTGCATGCGTAAAAATCTTAACTAGCAATTTGAGCTGGTGTTAAAATACAAGTTTTTTTAAATTTGGAAAGTACAGGGAATCATAATGTTTAACCAAAATTATACAAGCAGCCTAATTGCCTAAATTACAGTGCCTATTTGTGGTTAAGTATTCAAAGAGGAATTTTTCTGTGGAAATGTCTAAATGATTTGCGCCATTTGCTAGTACCAAGGCTCCACTGTTGAGCTATTTTAGCAATTTAATCCCTTCATTTGCAAATACATTTGCTACAGTTGTTACAATTTATGTAAAAAATAACATTAATTAACCATGTATCTACTAATAAATGTTAAAGTTTAATGTTTTATTTTCCAAAAATAAATGTTAAAGTTAACAAGAAGTCTAACGTAGTTTCATGAATGTGCTTGACTGTTTATAGAAGAAGCTGCAGTGGCTGGTTAGCTTACATAGCTTAGCTCAGTTAGCATAGCATAGACGCCAAAGAAGGAAATAGCTGTTTGGTTAACAAAATATCATGAAGATGTTAGGTACATCAATTTATTTAGGATGTTTGCAGCTTTTTTTATTAACTTAGGATCTTTGAGGCTTCCAAGAACAAATAAAACTACACTGAGACTTTCTAGCATGCTTTTGACTGCATTTAGCTAACGCTAACGGATATGAAAGTGTATTGGTTCTAAAGTTGACGAAAAAAATATAACTAAACAAATGTTCCCGACATTTTCAGTTCCCTTTAGATCAATGTCCATGGGAATTGATGGTTGATTTTCTAAAAATTTGGGTCTGCTTTGAGAAAACGACGCTACGTTAGCCGTTTTCCCAATATGTTTTCGGCTAACATGAGCCAATAGCTGAAATATAAATCTTCTACTGATCCCGTGTTATGTTTAGCGAAAGAAAAACCCTACAACAAATTTATTTCTCAACTTTTTGCCTAACCCCATAATCAGTGCTGAATTATTTGATTGGTTCGGTGGAATTTTATCTGATATGGCTGCCACTAATAAAAGTCTGTCTGCTGCCAGAAGTGACCCAAATCCATAATTTTTTTGTCTTAACGTGACCTGTATCTGATCGTTTCATGAACCACTTGGATATCCGACATACATCCGATCTTTTCAAATGTGATCAGAATCTGAACGGCCTACCTGAACGTCATCGATACTCGACAAAGGTCACTATTCTGCGTCTTGATACGTCCAAGCGGGAAGAAAAACATGGCGGAAGAAGTTGTTAATGTGCTGGCTCCGGTCAGATAACAACTTTAAAAATTGTAAGCTAAGCTCCACCGCTAGCATCCATGTTTACTTCCGCAAACACTCAGCATTTCTTCTTTATGGCGGTTGGCAGAACATTTCGCACGCTCTCCATTTGTGACGTTATTGCGCCCTCTACTGCGCATGCGGGACACTTTCGGGTCGTTTACAGTTCACGCTAAAGAATACAAGTCGCATATATTTGGAAGAGTGAACAACCACGCCGAAAAAATACGATTTGACAAAAAAAAAATAAATAAATAAAATCGGAATGTGGTCACTTTAGGCTGCAGTGTGAAGGTAGCCTAAGTTTAACATATTTTGAGTTTTTTTTAAAGCTAATATTAGTTATCTTTGTTACTGAGCAACCAGTTCTAGGTTTTCTTGCAGTCAGAGTATGTTTAGGTGCCAATCCATTCACAGGTAGAAGTACTGGCTTTTAATACAAAATAAAATGTATAATCTCAAAATATGGATTTTCAGGACAGCGAAATCATACTGAATTGAAGTAATTTTGGTAATGAAAATATTTTTTTAAGAAGTTTGCCTTAAATATGATCATGCAAAATATAAAAAAAGTAAAGTATTACAGGCAACGTTATAATAATGAGCAAAATGCAGTTACTTTCTACCAACAATAGACAATGTCAAGCAAAAGTTGCATAATCCCACTTTGAGTTCCCCTAATATTTGATACTTTGGCTTCCAGGGAGGCATGCACACACGCACACACACTGGACAGACAAAAGCACACCATGACCTTTAACAAGCTTAAACACAACTGGAAGAATCACAGTATTTTTCTCAAGACATTTGGCAAAAGGGATTTATGTTGAGAAAATAATTTAAGAATAGTAGAAAAAATAGCATTTTGCCTTCTTGGGGCCACAACATTGTATACTCATTTTCCTTTTTTTTCCTTTTTCCTTTTTTCTCGTTTTACTCTTCATGCATTCACAGAGATCACACAGATGCATTTACTTGCTTCCACTACTGAAACTGCTTACAAATAAAATCACTATTAACATGGTGGCCACAAGGCTGTGCAAAAGGGAAGACCTCCAATGTAAGCCCTGCCATTCGTCTGTCTTAGCCATCTCTTTGCAAGTACCAAACTATAAAATAGCACCATTATACAGTGGATAGGATTTTTAATACAGTTTTGCTATATGAAACCATCATGTACAATGAGTGATAGTAATGCATAGGTTAACATAATGGGAGTACAGTTTGATTATACACAGAGAGAGGAGACAGAGCCAGATATGAGCCATCTTTGGGGCGTTTTCAGGGAGGCTCAGACAAAAACAAAAAACAAACAAAACAACAGTTTCCTGTCAATTATCATGCAGTGTCTTCTCAGAACTGGCTTGTTTGTGAAATTTGTGAAGGTGATCTTGACCCTTACTCATATTTGGATTATTTATAAGTGTAATTGTGTACTGTTCCAATTCTGCATCTCCCCCGTCAGACGCTGGTTTGTAATGTTTACCAGTTTATTTTGCATGACTTCCCAGTGGACTTTGAAACGGATACTGTGCTGTTTGGTTGTCATTGCATCAAATTATACAGTCCAAGCCTAAACTAGCATTAGGAATTTTTTGTCCTATGTTAAATAAGAGATCAAAGAGTGATAATTAGACTGAACTTTACTAAATCTCGACATTTTATCATGTAGTAGCCACAAACTTTACGGGATTTTAACTAGTAGAATTGAGGAATGGGAAAAATGGTGTTTTTTCTAAATGTTTCCAAACAAAAACTTGAAAGTTGTGGCGTGCACATGTATTCAGTTCTTGAAATGCCTCTGGAGGAGATGCAGAGGTCACTGCTAGTCGTGCTCTTTACAAATATTTGCTTTATGGAAAAGTTGCACAGAGAAACTGATTTCTGAAAGAAGTCCTGTTTAAGTTTGCCGACAGCCACACAAGGAATGAAGCAAACATGTAGAAGAAAGTAAGTGAGTCAGATGAGATGAAATTTGGGATTTTTGTTCTTTTTCTTGTGTACATGCTTTTATTTTGCAGGATCAGGGAACCAATCAGGATGTAGCTAGGCCTGTTGGAGTAAGCAATAGATCAATTAATCAATTATTCCTATGATAATTTTAAACAAACTCAATCATTTCCAGCTGAATAATTGATAGTTTTACTCTTTATTCACCAATAACTGGATGACAAAAATCTTCACTTTGGTCTCAACTAGCTCTTTTTTTTTGAAGGACAGTTTTGTTAATAGAGACTTTATTACTCACTTTATTTGTTATTTCTGTTTTTTTCTTTATTGATTTTTGAAAATGAGTTCTCATGTTAGTTGAAAATGGTCTCAAAGCAACAATATTATCGTTTATCGCCCACAATAACTTTTGTGGGCAATTTATCGAACAGAAAAATTTGTTATTGTGACAGGCCTATTTACAGGTAAACTAGTAGAGGAGGAGCTACTTTGGAATGGTGTATTCAGGTATTGGAATGGTCTAGTCAAAGTTCAAAATAAAAAAATCATAATAATGGCAAAATTTTAAAATTGATGTAACTGACAGTCTGAAGACATGCAAAGCAGGTAGGGACACATCCTGACAGACCTGCAGGATTCTCCTACTTAAAAACTTTGTGGTGATTTATAATATTAAAAAAAAAACAATAAAAATGATTATTTTTAAAAATAGCGGTACGGTTGATTTTCCAATATAGTTCCAATATTTCAGTTTTTTGCTTTAATCTTTGTTCTTGGCTCAGTTACTTTCAAAAAACTGACCATTCATGATTTGTACAAAATGTTTGTCTCCAGGTAGCTGGAGTTTTCGCAATCAGATCTGGGAAAACTGGTGATCTGTGAAAAGCACACAGAAAACAAACATAATGGCTGATTGTCACTATTTGATTAGCGCTCTCATTTGCGCCAGCTGAACTTTGAATCCACTGACTGACCCATTTCTGTTTATTAAACAACCATGATGATAAGCTGAGAAGTCAGAAATCTTGGGTTGATTGAAAAGCTGAATTAAAAAAAAAAACTAAAACCTACAAATTGTGGTCTAAGTGGGGCTTGGAAAGCAAATTAACAACAGCAACGTTTAAAAGTCTGACAATAAACAACATGGTGTTGGTCTTTCAGATAACATATCCACAGTAATGCATAGTGCATAAAAACAAATGCTAAAGATAAAATTGAATTTGAACAGGGATAGTAACTGCTATATGTGGCTGTGACAAAGAAGTAATCAGAAGAGTGAAAAGGATGTGTCCAACTATTCCTGTTTGGTGACGTTCCCACCTTCTCTGGAGCCGAGGAAGGTGGTTGTTGCTGTTTAAACATGGAGGTATAGCAAGCTCTTATTGTGTCTTAGCAGCTAAACTAGTCTGTTAGATTGAGTTAACAAAGATTTCCTCCCGATATGGAATGGTGCAGTGTTTAAGATGACCACTAGTACCCTCATCCAACCTTTTAGCTCAACTTTTCTAATGTTTTAAAGCTTTTAGGCCATTTTTAGCTTCGTTTCGTTTCGTTATACAGTGAACCATTCCACAGGGGTACCGGGTAAGGCCACTCCCTTCTCTCTTCCTGCGGTGTTGTCCATTCGATGCTTCCCTACATTCGGTAAGTTCTGCCCCCGGAGCTGCCTCGACTTGAGTTTTTCGGATGAACTTCCTGCAACACAAAAACAAACACATCTTGGAAGTCACTACCAATGAAAGTTGGGTCAGTTGTTACAACGCTATGGGATTTTAGGAGCTGTTAAGTTGGAAACTGGAGGATCTTTCAGAGGCATTTGAACCAGTAGCATTAGATATTTTTATACCACTCCCAAACAATAAGGAAAAACAAGAGTCAAACTGAGAACAACCAATGAGACCCATCAAAATCTAAGGGTGTTTTCATATTGGGGACCAAAATTGAAATATTTGTTACATTTTCAGCTGGTGTGGTTTGTGTCAAACCAACCAAACTCTATGAAAAACCTGTTCCCCTCCTCACCTGTTCACTTGGCATCTATATATGTATTCAAATCGCACCAAACGAACAAAGACCAAAGATTTTAGGCGGACCAGTGTTTGGTTTTTTGGTCTGCGTTGGAGTTTGATTGCGTTTACACCTCCCCAAATAAACCAAACGTTTTAGACTAACTAGAATTTGATTAAATCAGACTAAGCAGGGTTGGTGTGAATGAATCCTTACTTAGCTCTATAGCCACTTAATTGTCATGATGACACAGGCGGCGTTTCCATTACAAATGTGTGCAAAACTTTGGCTACATTCTGCTGGAGCTGACAGAACACAATTTCGCAATTCCGGTGTTTCTGTTAAATAAGAAACACAATTACAATCATACAAATAAGTTTATTCACACAACAGGTAATTTAAAAAATATGCCACGCTATTATCTTCCAACTACTTCCTGTCTTCTTTGTGGTGCGGTTGTTGATCGCTATGCTAAAAAAGTGTTTCCATTACAGTTTTGTGAAATAAATCAATTTCAGTATGGTAAAAAAAAAAAAACCCACCTCATCCCACTGACAAATCTTTTTATCAAACAAGAGTTTTCAGTAAGCAAATTTATTTTCAAAATGTAAAATTTTGTAATTATATGGTCAATGGAAATGCAGCTTGTGGTGTCTTCATGGACCCACTGACCTACATGTAAGTGTGTTCGGTTGATGATTAAACTAAACATTAAAACTGTTTGTAATCATTGTGCCACATATCACCTAAACGCCAAAACACAGATTTGGCCATAACTCAGTGCACCATGTTTGGAGAAAACCAAACCCAAACGACCTCACACCAACTGTAGTGGAGGCGTAGCACAGTGGTGGGTTATGATGGGGTCTTGCGTCGGAGCCACAGGACCTGGACACCGTACAGCCAATGAGTCAGCCATTAACGCCTCTGTAAACCACAGTATGGCAGCATCAACTGTGCGGCCATCTGTCCAATGGTTGGCCTAAACTGGGGTCAATAACAGAGCAGCGACATACTGACAGCCATAACATCTACAATATACCAACACAGGAGAAGCAGCTGCCTAGTCAAAGTCCAGATCTTATCCTGATTGACATTTAGAGGTGGACCATCAGGAGTGCAAAAAATGAAAAGCAGAACGAACTGATGTGGTGAGGAGGTATTATTCAAATGTAGGGTGCACTTAATTTTCCAAATTAGTGTTGCATAATGCTAACATTAGCAACATTAAAACGTCAGCTTTTACCAGAGGATGAACTGGTTTATCCTTTGGTAAGGATAAACCAAATTATGACACATCCACCAAGTTTGGCCAAATACAAGCCCCATCTGTTCAAGGTGCTAGCCCATTTTCAAGATGGCCGCCATATTGGCTGGAGAATCACTATATTTTGCCCAATATAGAAGATTCTGGCATCAAATTATATATTTTTGACTATATAAAAACCAAATCTTAGACTCTAAAATCTTACAGAAGCTTAATTTTTCCTTAAATTGAGCTTAGTTTAAAAAATAAATAAATAATCAAACGCTACTGTAGCTATCACGCCTGTTTGTATAGGTCAGGGGTGACCAAATATTTTCCTAAAGCAGCCATATTGGAAATTTAAATCTCATATTAGGACCATATTATATAAATATTTGCTTGTTATTTTGCTTGCAGGTACTATAATATGAAAACGGTATTTAGTTATTGCTCAAATCAATCCATAAATACATGGTTTTATGGCATTAACTTGGCTTTAGATGTGATAAGATTGTCCATACCTTGAAGGATGGATGACTATGTCCAGATGAAGGTCTCTGTGGGAGGAAAACAAAGCCAGATAAGTTGGATTTATTTAGATATTACTTATTATTTTCAGGATTTATTGTGTTTATTCATTGGTCTGAGTCAGTCGTGTAGAGTTTGCTCACCTTCTTGTTTTTTGTCTTGTCTGGCTGCTGCGCTGTCCTGCGATCTGTGCCCTTGTCCGCTCGATGTCCCGGGTTGCTGACCTTGGGTGTCCTTGGCACATCTGTGTGGCGCTGTGCACGAGGAGAACGAGATGTCTTGGTAGTCCTGGCGGGTGCGCAGTACATCTCCAGGCGCCGCAGCTCACAGCTCTGGAAGCAGCACTCGTCCACGATGCCATGCGACCGCCTTGCGCTGGGCCCATAGCCTGTTGGTTTATCTGTTCGGCGAACAGAGAAACTTGTAACCAATGGTGATTTAAACCAAATCCTGTCATCTAGGGTTGTTTTACATTCAGGCAAAATTTCACCAAACTCTTTATAAAGCTGCAGTATTGTTTGGTTTTCTAAGCACAGAGTGCCATTTTATAGCAGAGTCAAGTTACCTTCAGCTGTTACAAAAACTACAGATATGAGATATGACTTCATAATTCAACGCCTTAAAATTGGGCCTCTGTCTCTTTAAAAGCTCATCACATCACTTGTAATTGATGAACACTTTTTCCATCGTTGCACTAAGTAGCTGGTTTAAGCAGATGCACAGTTCCACCAGGTATTTGCTAATTGCAGATGGCTAGTCTGAAGGGGCTGATTGATTAGTTTACTAGGACAAAATTATAATAGCAAAAAAGAATAATAACCATTCAATAACCAGACTTTGTGTTTTCTTTATTTTCATATAATATCCAACCCTTTATTTAGTTACTTTAACTTTAAAGCAAATTGTAAAGCACCCAAAATTGCATCTAATTAATTTATTAAGTGTTTTCAGAGAAGGAGTGACCCAAATCCTGTTGTTTTGTTGAGAATAAGTTCAGGTTATGTACATTATTTTTCAAATGAGTCCCAAAGAATTTGCTAACTTGACACTGGCTTGACATTGATCTACACATATTAAAATATTGCATGCGTAGTTAATTGTTGAGCAGGTATTATACGTTCTGTAGAGCTTGCTCTTCAAAAAGTTATAGTTTTTGGTCTGCTGGTACTTTTGACTTGATGATCTGGCCCCATGTGACAGTTTGGAAATCCCTGGTTTTATGGTATTAAAATGTTTTTTCCCCCCCACATAATTTTAATTTCAAGACACAAATCAACTACCTCAACAATCTACAGAAAGCATATATTTGTTAACTTTTAATAGGAAAGATTTGAGATGCTGTAGGTGAAATTTTAAGCAAGTCTGGAGGGACTTTTTGGTAGTTTTACTGAAAAAGGTGGAGGTCAGCAGCAGCAGCTGCGCTTCCATTACAAACTTTGTTGATTTTCCGCTAACGTCAAAAAAATTTAATTTTGCAACGGCTGTGTTTCTATAGAAAAACTAATTAAGTTTTTCTGTAGAAAAACTTAATTAAAATCACACCTGAATGTTTGTTCACCTACAACTACTTCCTGCCTCCTTCTTGGTTTGCTGCTTTGTGCATGAGTGACAATACTGAAAACCTACTGACGTTATTTTTTTATGTTCAGGATCATTTTACTCATGGATTACAGTAAAAAAGGAGAAAGTGTAACATTTTAAAACGAGAGCTTCTTTTCTTCCCTTCAATCCAAGGGAGTCAAACTCATTTTCGTTTTGGACCAAATCGAGATCATGAATGCTCTTAAAGGGCCGGTTGTCCCAGAATGTATGTATGTAAATATCAATGAATTCTTAAAAATCAAAGTGCCTGTGGCACTAATTTGGAAATATTTGCAATATTTGTGCTTATTTATGATGGTAAATGCGACTTTTTATTACTCGCTGTATAGATCATGGACTATAATCTGACATCGTTTAAGGCTGAGGCAGCTGGTTAGTACAAGTACGAAGGTTTTTGACAATTTTTATCTCCAATAAACTCCCAGTTATGTGTTAGCGCAAAAAAGTGCAGGGATTTGTTGATTTTTACATGAATTTCCACAGTAATTCTGAAGAAACTGGATGGACTGATTGATAAAATTTGGCAGTAAGCAGATAAAAACGGCATTTATTTGATTAATAATATAATATTTAAGCACAGTTGGTGTTTAGTCTAGAATCTAGAGGACCACATAAAAAGCTACGCCGGGCCGGATTTGGCCCACGGGCCTCAAGTTTGACATGCGCTTTATGGAAATGTTGCCACATTCTTCAGGAAAGTTTTCCTAAATTTACCAAGTTTTATCTCTTCAAAAATTCCCATGACCTTATAATAATAACAATAATAATAATAATAATAATAATTGTCCATTCCCAGCAGACTTAGCAAAGTTTCAGTCTATAAAGCAGATTGTGATTTTTCTCCTTCATTGTTCTGGCAGGTTTCCCAACTTTATGCTTGTAGTTGAGCAATGATAATAGCAATAAGTTTAATTTTCCTAAAATATGAACCAACCTAATGACATTAAATTCCTACAAGTAAAATTTACGGCATTGAACACTGCACACTGAGGACCAGATTTGGCAGCAGCGTCTTGGAGAACGTCCCATTCAGCCATTTTTGGCTCCGTTCATTTTTTTTCTCCAGCCCTCTGAGTCCGATCCACCTGCAGAAACATGGAGGCCTCTCTGTTCATTCACATATTCATTTGGAAAAAGCCCCCCCTTTAGAGCCGTTCAGATGCATGCTTAAGCAAAAAAGGTTATGAAAATGTTTTCAGTTAAAATTTATAAGGCTATTTGAAGGTCACTCTCTTTTCGTGGTGACGCCATCCCCCCCGTCTTCCTCCGAGACGATGCTCGTCGTTGGAAAAACTCAGACCCTCCATTTAGAATTCCCAGCTCCTTTGGTAACAAGGAAAAGGCTGAGAAGAGATGGGCTTTTCCCTGCGACCAAATGAAATAATAATAATTTAATATGGCATTTACAAGGAGGAAATGCCTCTCTCTCTCTCAGAGTTAATAGCTCTTGGCTCCGAAGCCTGCCAGCGCTGACAAAGTACATTAACTCCTGCTCTGTGTTTGCCTTGTTCTGACAATGTTGCTTGGACAGAGGGCAGCTTTCATTCAGAAACAGAAGCATCTTTCTCTCCTGGATTGAGAAAAAAAATAAGATAATGGAGGCGTGAATGAGACAGAGGAGAGGAGGTTTTGTGGATGAATTATTTATAAAGCAGGAAACCCGAGCTGTCTTCATGTATAACTTCTGAATGAAGCACCTCGTTTGATTGACGGCATGCTAATCTCGTTGAGCATTTTATGCTTTTCCAGGAATTTGTTCCAGTTACTTGGTAACAAACTGATGATGTGTTGCTGTGGGAGCAACCTTGGCTGCGATGTTAATGACTGATGTGAAGAAATAAAGAGAGAAAAACTTAACTCAAGTCCACACTGGTGGTTATATAAACACCAAACCATTACGAGCGAAAAGCAGGGATCTGTGTCCGTTTGTTTGGCTGCATTTCCAAGAAGAAGAAGAAGAAGAAGAAGAAAAGACTTTGCAAATTAACACCCAGTGTTATTCCAAACACAGTTTGCCACCCTGCTGCACAAACAGCTGGAAGGGAAAGAGAAATCAACTGGTTGCTACTCTGGATAGTTAGGAAAAACATACATGAAGTACTCAGCTCTAAAAGGTTTTGGTTTTAAAGGTTTTAACACTTTCGATAATTACGCTAATCCCTCATAAACGACTTGCTTTCCAAGAGTGTTCTCAAACAAATGAGAGTAATTTGCATCGGTTTTATGCCTTCCTGAGCTAAGTTGCAGCTTACTTTATCGTCTCCTTGCGTTCCAGAGCTCTAGTGTTTTGTAAGACTTGTTTTGGGGTTTTTTGTTGTTGTTTTGGTGTGTGACAGGGTGAGCATGTAGGGTTCAATAACTGGCACAGAAAGCCAAATTTTACAGCTTTTTATGGTTCATAAAAATAGATTCTTGGAGCTAACGCACGGCTCTAACCCGCACGGTGGCCGGCGTTTCTGACGTCTGGGCAGGGATGATGAAAGCTGCTTGAACCCAGCAGAAATTTACCCGTTTACTACTAGTGCCTCCCAAAGATATGGTTTGGCTGATTACAGCACTGCGGTGCAAAAGCCAAGAAGTCTGATGCAAGGTAATTTGATCTTAAACGTGTGTACTTCCTGAAATGTCAAGGAATGGAAGGTCTTATTGATTGGTAACTGAAAACAAAGAGACTGCTCTGGGTGATAAGTGAAAACAAAAAAATAACACCAACGTGGTGTTTTTCACATTTCAGTTTATGTCTGCAGTTGCATCTCAATGCATTTCAGTGTCATCGTGACTTAAAGTTTTAATTAAAACTGACGGTTTTTAAGGCAGTAACTCAGGGTTTCCTTCAGTGCATCATAAGCCTGGCGGGTCACCAGGCTTTACTTGTGCCCCCAGCAGGCTTAGCATTGCTTATTTATTTAAGTTTTTTTTTTAAATATTTGCATGTTTTAAGACTTTATAGTTGGTGTTCAGGTATTAATCTTCCAATCTTTCAATAACACATAATTATCAAGTGATATTTTCTAATTTCCTGTCAACTTTAAACATTTTTTAGTTCAAAAACACGACGGGCCGCTGGATGGATGACTGAACTAGCACCGGGCTTAGCAGGGTTTCTAGGGGAAACTTTGTAATTTATGCAAAAGTGTTGAGTGAATATGATGCACAGCACATGGACATACATTTCAGAAGCCAGGCTTCAGAATATCTTAAATTTAATCGTTAAAGTTTGGGTTTTTATTATTTGTAAGCCATCAAAATGCTTTTACTAGACCACTCTGCATAAAGCTTTGAATAATTAGACATTTACAAATCACAGTAAACATCTAATTTCTTGTAGAGAAGAAATAAGCAAATATTTTCAAGAACATCTAACATATCAGTAAAGTACCAACTTACACAGACTCTACACATCTAGATTTGAAAATCTAGAATTATTTTTTTAAAATAAAAATTGCACTTTATTCTTTCCCCAGAGCCAGCTACTACAAACTATTGTTCCATATCTGCCTTGAAGCCAATTACATTTAAATTTATTTCCAGAAAAACCAACCTTGTTTCCATTTAACCTCCCATGTAAACATGGTGATGAAGAAGAAGACTGGGAGAGAAAACTGTTGCTTAAACACCTTATGAATGAAACTTCCTGGAGATAAATGTGGTCTACATTCAGTCAGGAATGGCAGAAAAAGACGATGAAATGTCTCACAGAGAACAAATATCTCATTAAAGTAGTAAATTCAAAGTCATAACAACCAAAGTGACGCAATAGGAGGCAGAAAGCATTAATAGTGAGGGAGGATAACGACTGACATGCTGCAGCTGGGAGCCATTAACTAACAAAGATCAGGTGTGGAGGAAAACAACAGCATATTACCGGAATCTAAATTAGATTACTACAGTATTTACTTATCTGAAATATTGGGATGTTTTTAAATATGAGTCTAACATATTTAGTCCAACACTCTGAATGGAATAATCTTCAAAATCTTGGGTTGATAAAGATGAAAGTTTTCCCCAATTTTCTGATGTGGATCCTTTAGAAAACCCAACTCTGGTATGTTAAGGTAATCCTGGTGTATTGGCTTTAAATATATAAAAATAACAATAAACCAATAAAACAAAACAAAATCCAACAGTGACTATTGGAGAAGTTTTTATTTCTTTATCACCTCTTCCACGGTTCCAGAACTATTTTAATTATTCTTTTGAATTTGAGTTTTTGGAAATGTTAGACATTTCCTGTCTAAGACGAACACACGTCTACTTCACTAGCTGCATTTGTGCCTAAATCTGTTTATATTCTGCAAATGTCAGAATAACACAATTTCACAATTGCGGCGTTTCACTTATAGGGCGATATTATGTGTTTTCCAGGCACTTAGTGCCATTTTATAGCATAATCAAGTAACTATGTTCACTACAGTTGATATGACTTAAGGGAAATCATAATTTAACGGCTTGAAATTGGGCCTCTGTGTCTTTAAAAACTCCTGCTCTTTGTGAAACTCCGCCTTCAGGAAGTCATCACAACATGGTTCCTCTGTTAACAATGTTTTTACCTGACGAGCAGCTCCTCTAACGAGCCCAGCAGATGGGCAGCTTGACCAGGTGTTTGCTAATTGCTGCTGGCTAGTCTGAAGGAGCTGAGTGGAAGGAGTGTGCGTTAGGGGAGCTGAGGTCTGAGGAGGAGCTCCGCCTCGAAGGCGGGGCTAGGTCCACCCAGGCGTTTTGGAGTGGTTGCCAAGGTGATGAAAGGATTTCTCAAACATGATTGAAAGATCAAAGCGACGCTCCAGGTATGTTTTTGATGAAGGTATAAGATTACAACATGATGTAAAGCTGGAAGAAAGTAGATTTTAGATAGCACTGCCCCTTTAAGGTGTTTAACCCATTTTCACCACATGCCAACAAAAGCAGAGGGTAAAACTCCCTGAATATCCGCTCCACCTGACTTACAGGTCTAAATCCGGAGAACTGACTGTCCTTTACATGAGGCGCCTCTTTGTTCTGCTGAGCCCTAATTCCCGGCAGGATTTGGAGACTTTTTGGTTCAGGTGTCTTTTTTTTTTCCGGGGGAAACTACAACTTTTTTTTCTCGGCACTGAAGAGGACACAGGAGGCCTTTCTTCAGACGCTTTCTCATCATCGTGTTTGAGCTCGGCGTATAGCGATGGAGGGGAGAGCAGGGGGGAGTCCTGATCATCCTGTAATCTCCATAATCCCCTGCTGCCGAGGGACGAGGCCTCACTGTGCGCGTTTAAGCGTGGGCGCGTGCGTGACTGTGACGTGCTGTTTACTCATCCTCTGGAGCTCAGGAGAAATTTACGGAGTTGAACACTGACCAGGAACGCTCGTTAACGGCTGCAGCCCAAAATAACTCGGAAAACAATACGCTTCAAGCCCAAAATGTTCGGTTATCTCATCCTGTGACTCATAATGGGCTATGCATTATTCATTCTGAAGATGTCCTGTTCTAAATTTAGGACGGTTAAATATTTTAGCATGACCTGAAAGTGACTGAGGCCACAGAGCTACTTGGAGCTTACACTTAAGCCAAAAAAGCCTTATAAAATATTTGATTGAGAAAACAAACATCCCAGTGAAATCACAGCGCAGCCCATCTGGTAAAGCATTGAGAAGACAAGTCGGGATTTCTAGGTCAGGCTAATATTTGGAGAAAATGCCTAGCATCTTGAGATGAAAGAGTGCTGCTGGCTGCTTGCTAAAGGTGGATAAGGTTGGGTTTGGTTCTTGTACCCGTTATCAATCAGAGGGCTGCCAAGTTCAACACGTCCGGCAGAAGAGTTCAGGGAAAGGAGCCACGCAAAGCAGACGGGATCCAGACGGATGCTTCACACAGTCGAACGAAGAGGAAAAAATAAAAGAGAGCGAAACCCAAGAAGACAGCAAGCGGCATATTTTCTGAGGAACAGCACTCTGCTGCTCAAACCTCATCTTTTTCATTGAAAGAAAAAAGTGAGAGTGCATGAAACACCTCCTCTCCTTTAGACTCATGTAGGTTATAAAGTTCAATATACTCACCAAACACTTTTTGGGGTGCACCTGTTTGAGTCCCTGTTAGCACAAATAATAAATCAGCCAATCACATGGCAGCAACTCAGACCATTCAGGCGTCTAGAGATGATAAAAATGATTTACAGAAGTTCAAACCAGAAACCAGAAAATGCTCATCTACTGGGAGTTTTTTCTAGCCACCACTGTCTCTTGGGCTTGCAGAGAACGGCCAAAAAGAGAAAATATTGGTTCAAGATTATAGCCAAGTAACAACAGATAAAAGAACCACTTGGTCTATTGTTACTTGATCTATATGTCATACAGTTTGGCAGGAAATTGGATGTTTGCTAGCAGTAGAAAGACTGCCTGAAAGATAAATAATCTCTTAAGTAGTTTTTGTAATGTTTCCCCCTTTACAATCACACTTTTAAGACTTTTCTATGTTCCAAATGTTTAAGCAATCACATTAATAGTGTCACAAAAACTGGACTGAAGATGAGAAAGAAAGCAGAAACATCTTGAGAAAAACTCAAGAAACAAAAGGAAAAATTAATAGAAATCTGGTGATTTTTCAGACAATATTTAAACTTTGCAGTTACTTGGTGAGTCTCCAAAAATTGTGTGTTTGGGCAAAGAGATGATAACTTCATAGTAGGGTAAACAATGAGCATCATCAAGGTGCAGGGTGACCTTACAACTGGACAGCTGATGTTGGATCAATCTGCACAAGTTGCATTGTGCAATGTGTTAGCATTGGTAATAACAGACCTGATATGCTAATTCAGTCAGAGGATAATCAACCGTTAAGAGTTTGACTTCCATAACCTGTAAATGAGATCTTAAGTCTAAGAGTTTCTGACACAATTTCACCTGCTATAAAAGTTCATAAGAGGAAAAGAAAACCTGACAACGAAGCAACACTTGGTCAAAAACCCATTTTCTTATGATGCATGTCAAATCAGTAAAGAATAAGAAGAAGCAGTGACATAAATGAGGGAATTTTCTAGTCACATGCTGCTATGTGAGAAATCAGGTTTTCCCCCACCGTTGCTATGCTTGTTCTTTAAAAATATCCTCTGAGTCCAAAAACTAACTCAGAATTGCCCTCTAGTGGTTATATTGCCTAATAATGCTCCCAAAGAGGGTATAAACTATAAACACGAACACGGCATAAACGGACTAGCTAGCTAGGTAACTAGCTAGCATGTCAAGTTTCAATACAGCTCCACTTTATATGCTAGCTAGCGCTAGCACAGCAACTAGCTGTAAACTTGAGAAACTACTAAAAAAAATCAGAGTAGGAATCAAATCCCCACTTGTTGCTATTTTTCATACACAGCTCACAACAAGAACAAGTTTTAAAAAGAAGGTAAAACGGACTTAGCTATCTAGCATGTAAAGTTTCAATACAATTCCGCCTTATATGCTAGCTAGAGTTAGCAGAGCTATGTAGCCATCTGTAAACTTGAAGAACTACTAAAAAAAGATCAGGATAGGAATCAAAACCCCACTCGTTGCTGTTTTTTTATACACAGAACAAGAGCAAGTTAGAAAAGAAGCTAAAACTTAGAAGTGGCAGGGTTGTTTAAAATCTGTTTATTATTGTTGGAAACAAATTATTGTAGAGAACTGGGTTTGATAGTTTAAAGATTGTGTTAAGTACGCAATCCAAAGCAGTGATTAAAGGAGCATTTTAAATACAGGCCACAATGTGCTAACAATCGTCAGAGAAGCAGCAATAAATGTAGTAAGGTCTGGCAGTGTTAAAGAGGAGAGCAGAAAATAAAAAATACACAGCAGAAACTGAATGTCCTTCACTCATCCTGTCTTCATAAATGGTTAGCATAGGTAAATGTTAGAGGAATTTAAAAATGTTGTCTGGTTGCTGTGTTTGCAATGATGAAACTATTTTTGCAGGATAATTTGCACAAAATTTAACCATCGTCGTAGATGTGATGAAAACAATATAGTGACAACACAGATCTTGTTTAGATGCTAGCTGGAGTTCATAACTGGAGTTTTATTCTATCCAGAATGACAGAATGAATGTCAAGACTTTGTTAAAATCAGGACAATGTGAAGCTTCTGCAGAAGCACTTTCTAAACTGCAATGGGAATAAAATGGTTTCATTTTGGGTTTTGAGGAGCTCTCCCTTCCCTTCAGCATACAGTAGCTACCACTACTGTATTACCTCTGCTTGGCTGTCGGCTGCGACTCAAAACCTGGAGCCCCTTCTGGCCCCCCGGTTTTCCATCAGTCAACAGGTTCTCATGTATTTTCAAACCATTCCTGGTTCGGTCTAAGGTGAAAGCAATCAATAACTGGAAAAGAGAAGAACTGAAAACGTGCTATAGATGCTGATCTCCCTGAGAAATGCAATATCTTCTTCTCCCTTTCTGCTTGAAACTGGCAGCTGACAAAGTCTACCGCATGTGGAAAATCTTTCATAAGTTTGGGACAGAACCAAACCATTTATAATGGATTGTTAGGTCAAAACTACACATGAGTCATAGGGACAATCAGTTCCTGAACAGAACAGGGTTTTGTTGGAGATATGATTCTTGCTCAGGACATTAAATACAATTCAGTCTAATTGCTGGATGACTGCCAATGAAACGTGAACGATGTGAATAAACTCCAGTTCTGTAGAAAACTGCTAACGTCAAACAAATAAACTTGTTCTGAGAGTCGCATTGGTGGAAAACATTGCAGTCATTCTGAAAATAATGCAAAAGCACGTAATAGTCTTTGACTGTTTCACAGCAGGAGCTGCATTTCTGTTACAAATATTTGCAAAACTTTGTCAGCGTTAACAAAAAAAACCACCATTTTCAAATTGGGGCGTTTTTATTAAATAAGAAATGCAATTAAAATCACACATAAATAAGTTTGTCATTAAAAACATCATCGTTCAACCACTTCCTGTCGTCTTCTTTGTCTTTTTCACCAGTAGCAACATAAAGTGTGATTTGAAAAAAGCGTTTCCGTTGCAGTTTTGCAAAACTTTTCAACGACAAATTTGAGGGTTTTTTTTTTTCATGAAGCCTAGCTGCTGAAATGTGCTACACAAATAAACTTGATTGATTGATTGATAGAAAATACGGATGTTTTAGGGGCACAAATACTTTTAAAAGCTACTTTAATCCCACATATGGTGCTCTGTTGAAAAAAAAAAGGGAAAAACTTTACAGCAACATCCAGTCGCCCCTTTTTTTTTCCTGACAATAATCACCAAACATTCAGTCGTATTTTATTTCTGCTTGGATTAAAAGTAAAACACTTGAAGCCAGAGATAAGACTGGAAAAAAGGAGTGAACTACAGACGAAACATTAATGCAGGGAAAGTCAAGACGAGATGCCAAACTGGCTGCTGTTTTATTTATGAGCCTCCTGGAGGTGGAGAGCTCTGAGACCCACACAGCCAGCCTTTATGAATAAATAAAAAGGTGCACTTACTGAAATAAAAGCCCCTCTCTCCACAGACAAACTGCAGCGTGTCGACCAGCTCCGCCCCGCACAGGGTCTCCGGACCCGCCCCTGTTGCCGTCGGAGTCAGGGTGAGGATGCACAGCAGTAGTGAGAGGGTGTGGCTACAGGAGATACAGCACATCGCACCCTGCGAACAGCCAGACAGGGAAAGCCTGAGTGTGTGAGTTACAGTCGGTCGCCAGCTGAAGTAACAAAGCCGGACGTGAGGGGAAACGGTTCGGCTTCACAAACAACCCGGCTGCAAACTCTACAATAAAATTTAAAAAAATCCAGTCGGAAGTGAGTCTCGAAAGTTTTCAAAGCCAAAAGCAGAATTTCTCAACAACTGAGCAAAATACCCTCCATTTTCACTAACATTAAATGTAATAATTTATGAATATTATGAAATCCAGGCACTTATTCTGCAGAATAAAATCTGGGATTGAACAGGTTAACACAGAAACGTTACATTAATTTCTGAATTTCAGAGATGACAGATGTCCAGCAACACGATGATGACTGTGCTGCATCCAAGCACATCAATGGAAAGTGAAGTGGAAGGAAAAACTGTGACAGAAAAAGATGCATTAGAGAAATGGAAAACCACTTCAAGACTTTGGTGCAAATTCACATCTGCAATCAGTGATTCAAGAGCCAATAGTAGTAGTGTTAGCATTTCATTTTAAAACCTTTTACAAGTTAAAGGTGCAACATGTTAAAATATAAGCACTTAACATGTTCTCTAATTCAATAATGAATTAGAGAAAGAAAAACCCTCTAAAAGTGAAAGCTGCTTTCACTTTTGTTTCTATAATTTTTTCTGCCATGGTTTTTCCTTCCACAAAACATTCCATTTACATCTTAGAATACCTATCTTCTTTTCCATATTAAAAATCAATCACTATAAGTCTTAACTTCTCAGAAAATGTCACATTTTCAATTTTAACTATTGAAATAAATTAACTTTTCAATGATATGTTAATTTGTTTGCACAAATAAGAAAATAAATCAACAATTTGGTGTCTTGCATGTTTGTGAGGATGGGCACTGGCTCCCCACGGCCCCCTCTTAGGAGCACCACTGGCAGTAAGCCCTAATGCTGCGGGAGGGCTGCGTGTATCCAAATTAAAAACACACGTTCCCCGTTATCACCCTACACTGCAGCCAGCATATAGCAAGGAGTTAGCAACAATCCACATTAATCAGGAACATTCATTCATCATATATATCATTAGCAAGCAGGCCACCGTCTCCCTTTGCCAAAGCTGTCAGCGCGTTATTACGCACGAAAAGTGCTTCGAAATTCAGAAATAAAGGATGCAGAAAAGAGCCGCCAGGGGATCTTTCCTGTCCAAAATGTTTGATGGAAAAGAGTTATCCCGCCAAAGCCAGCGGAGAGAGCGGACCGGGCCAAAATGTGCATAATAAAAACGAATAAATTCGTCCACATCAGAACCGCACAGCCCTAAACGCCCTGGAGCGCCTCAGATTAAGCTTTCCCTCCGTTTTCCGGTGAAATATTTAAGCTTTAATAACGCACACTCAGCAGCAATTAAGGTGAAAGTTTTAAAGCTTTCTGGTGCAAAATAAGACATTACGCATGGAGGCGCAGAAGATCCGTGCAAACCCAGGCAACGCTTTCAAAAATAATGAATTAACTCCCCCCCTCCACAAAAAAAAAAAAGGTGCGAATTTTTTGGGTGATGTTAATCTGCAAGAAACACACATGAGAATTGCATGCAAACTGAATTAAAAGTGCAAAAAAAGCCACGTTAGAAAAAGCTCCTGGTTCGGTTTAAAAGTCAGAAGGATGCTGAGCGCAAGCAGTGAGCAAGGTGACAATGTAAAATCAGCCGAGTTACCTTGAGGACATCACATAAATGCCACTGAGAGGAAGCAGCGCTAGACATCACCGCGGATCTCCGCAAAAAGACAAAGAAGCCCGGCGAAAATGAGCAACTTGTTTGAAGTCATTAAAAAAAAGAAATCGGGGCAAAGAAAGAGGACGAGATGCGGGGCAATGTCACATCTCAATATTCCCACTTTGTTCCATTGCGCAGGCTCGTTTTGGAGAAGTGAGATTTAGCGAACAGGAGACGGATTTAGAGAGAAAATCCCTCACATTTATCTACATTACACAGACATTTTCAACAGGAAACAGCTGGGGCAGCGTTTGCCTCCTCCTAGTTCTAAGTTATTCATTAAGGATTTTGGGCACATGGTCAAATAACGTCATTTCTCCCCCCTCTTTTTTTTTATTCTTTCAGTGAACGGGACGCAGTCTTGATCTTTCTCAGACTTGGTTAGACAGCAGCAGCAGCAGCACCTAACAGAACACCGTGGTTCTGGTTTATCCCCTGAAAGCTCAGGAGTGGGAAGTTAAAGACAAACCAAAGGTGATAGTTTCACTTTTACTGGTTGTGCGCAAATCTGGTGCCACGGAATCCAGCAGTAAGTTCGTTTAACAAGAGAACTCGGTGATTAAAGTACGATTTTTGTAGCAATAAAGGGGAAAAAGTGAAGTCTTGATCCTTTTAACTTTGTGGCAGAGGAGGATTTCCAGCTTCCCTGCGCTCTGTCACAGTGATTTATACCCCTGGGTTTCCTTCTCTTCTCCCTGATTTTCAATCAGTCCGTTTACTTGGCAGGAAAATGAAATATAAAATCACAGGCTTTCAAAGAAATTCTGACGCTTATGACGAGATTTATGTAAAGTCTCTCCCAGATAGAGACTCGAAATGTTTCCTGCTCTTTCTGCACCGGATGTGAAGCTCAGTCAGATTAGATAGAGAGCGTCTGCAAACATTGATTTTAAAGATTTAGGTCTGGACTTTGACTGGAACGTTCTGACTTACAAATGTGACTGAATTGCTTATATTTGATGGCTGAAAGATGTGCAATAATGCCTGTTTTGGTGTCGATCAAATACCAACTAAATAAGGTTTTGGTGTTTTTTTTTTATTATTTTGGATTACTTTGTTCGAACCTCGGACAGAATTTAGATAAAGTTAATATGTGTCTACAAAATACTTTAAAAACATATTTACACGATAAATGTTAACAGTAGGAAAACAAATCACATTTGCGTGCATTGTTTTCTAAGCAAAGTGCAAAAATGACATTTGAGGAAAAAAATCAAATCAAAAGCTTTACGGTAAAGTTGAGAAATTAGATTGCAGAACTAAAATAAATTAAAATATTGATCTTATCGATATTTTAGATTAGCTTCCATGTTTATGCTAAAGACTAGCATGATGCTGCTACCACGAAGGAAAATAAAACATTTATGCATCTGTTCTTTTTCTAGACTTTGCTTGGAGTGTTTTTGGTTGAGGCATTCCATGTTCCCGCTGATCTTTTACTTTTGTTATGGTGCGTAAAACTGGTGCTAGCTGCTGATTAGCATCTGAAAAGCTCAAACAATTCCTGAACTATGACCCCAAATCCCAGAAGAACCAAAACAAAGGAGGCTTCTGGACCAGAAAGCAGGGACTCCAACGTCCCTCTGACCGGCTTTCCCACCATACGGCCAATCAGAGATTTAAAGATGAGTAGCAAAAGCAAATGAGGTGGATTAGCAGTGCTCGCTAACAGCTGATGAAGTGTACAAAATGTGATTGTGGGTTGAAATCGAGCTGTTAGCATGTCATGAGGTCTTTAGTCTCTAGTCCACGACGATTCATTGAAGATACAACATTTAATTTAATCCCACTTTGGGATAAATGAAGTATTTCTGAATTGACTCAGATTTTTGAACGTCTGGCTCCTTTCCCAACGAGCTGAAGCTCAGAAGAACCACGATGCGGCGTCTATATTTGCCTCCCCTGGCGGACTGCGTCATTAACAGGAACTGCTTGGTGGAATACAATAAGGATGCTCCTCTGAAGGACAAAGCTATTTTCCCGATGACACCGCTACCGTCCAGTTAGCTTAAAACGCCCCATCTCTGTTCTGAAACCTGATCTGGATTCCTCTGCCCACAGCGGACTGGAAATGATGAGCTTGCCCAGTCTATAGATATTTGCTGATGAAGAGGAGCGAGGTGGGATGGGCGGAGGGAGCTGACCTTACCTTCCCCTGCCTGCGTCTGGTTATCTGAAGCGGCTCTGTGAAAAGTTTCTCTCTCACTCCCGCTCTTCTTTCTTTGGTTGTGAGACTTTTGGACCCGCTCAGCGCCACCTCCAGCCGCCCCACAGCTTCGTCCTTGGAGACATCCGCCTCAGTGAACTCAGCGGCCGAGGAAAGGCTTCATTCAGCCTCTTAGATAACACAGCTGAATCATTTTAGACAAACAAAAGATGTTTCACACCGCCTCTAATTTGATTGTAATGAACAAAACTCCTGCTCTGCCTTCTAAACAATATGTTTTAGAAGGTATTTTCTTGCTTCAATTGTCTTGCCAACACTGAAAACAATTGCAGGGCAAAATAAAAGGTATCAATCCTAATAAAGTGATAAACAAGTGTCAATGCCTTCTGCTAGCTCAGCTTATAACAAATAATGAGATTAGCCGTCATAACTGTGCAGATGATACACAGCTCTACGTTACGATGTCACCAGGTGGCTCTGAACCAACCAATCACTGAACAAATAAAGGTGTGGAAGTCGTTCTGCAGCTGAACAAAACTGAACTTATTAACAAAGTGGAACAATATAGAGTTGGTTTTTACGACTCTAAACGAGTGATCTGGCCTGAAATCTGAGTCTGAACCTTCGGAGACACATAAAGACGGTTACAAAGTCGGCCTTTTATCACTGGAAGATCATTTCCAGGATTAAAGGAAGATCTAGAGAAACTCATTCATGTTTTTATCTCTAATCGCACTGATTACTGCAACAGCGTCTGCCAGAATGCTGCTGCTGGCGTTCTGACTAAAACCAGTCCTTCCTCTGGCTCCCTGGAGCTCAGAGAATAGACGTTAAAATGTGTTTGTTAGTTTATAAATCACTCAACAGCTTGTATCAACCTTCCAGGTCACTCAGGTCTCCTGAACCAAACATGGAGGATCAGCATTCAGCTTCTATGCACCACAAATCACAGAGTTCCTTTAAATCAAGGCTAACTAAATGTAATTTTTACTACTGTTGAATAATTGGTTACTGAATTCTGGTTACTGAAATGTGTTTTACAAATAAACTTGAGGAAACAGTTCATCTTGTTTCGGTCGAGAAACCGAAACTCCAGACAGAAAAGACTGAGATTTGGATCTACTGTGGATCGCTTTCGGGTTCACGCTTTGAGTTTGTGAAACTTTTCACTCCTAATTAATTTGGAGATCAGATTCGGCTCACCGGCGATTCCTCTGGAAATGACCCGGTACTGGATTTGAAACGAGAAACATTCCCACTCTGAAACAGATTCAGGGCCAACAAATGGGGAAGCTGTCTTATGTTTAAAGAGTTAACTTACACAGAGTAAAATTCTTGGTTTCAAACTGAGTTGTATCACCTCATTTGGAACAGTGTTTACATGTTAACACACGGCGATCCAAAAGGACTTGTGATTTTGTTTTTCCTGCAGCGTTAACAGCATCCCTTTGCGTCTCTGCTGCCAAACAAATGTCCAAGTCAGCGATGCACACACACACACACACACACACACACACACACACACACACACACACACACACACACACACACACACACACACACACACGAGACCGAGAGCAGGGCCGAATGCAAATGAAAGGATGAAAAAAAGGTTGAAAACTGAGATAAAGCTTTTGCAAAATTTGTATGAACCAAAAACGGGGGCCCGGACCCAAGATGGGGAGGGGCTGGCGCAAGCTAGCAGGTTCACTTAAGGACACGCACTTGATTAGGAGAGGAATACTTCTGTTTCTGTTGATAATTTGAAGGGTTTTTCCTCCTTTACCCATTGACTAAAACAAAAGAAGAAAAGCGCTGTAAAAACAATGAATGAGGGGGACAGGACGGGAACTTTCTGGTGTTCTACCTTCCCAAACAGTCTGTGTGTGGCAACGCTAGCTCACATTGTTATCAAAGCCCCCTTGTGTCCTGTACATGTTTCATATGGAAGGAATAAAGATGCGTCATGGAGCAAATGCAGAAAATGGGGTGCTTGTTTTGATACGCTGTCTTTCCACAGTAACATTTAGGGGTCACAGGATTTTGGCAAAACGGACAGGAAAATCTGTGGTGCCTGCTGATGATCAAAACCCACATTTTCAGAAACTGTTAACTGTTTGTGGCGAGGCTTTCAACGAGCTAAACTTTAAGGCTGCACCACCCTGTTTTACTGGTGATGAAAACAAAAGCAGCACGGACTGGATTTAATGAAACTGCAGGTCTCTCTGAGTAGCTGAACTCAACACGACTGTACTTTAACAGCAATGATAAACGTCAACCTCCAGACGGGGGTCACTTCATCTGTCCGTCACTTGTGGACAAAACTCCAACCTAGTTTGATCCTCTGCTCACAGCTTTTGCATGTAGACTGGACATCAACACTCCCATAAACCCTTCAGCAACTCCACACTGCAAAAACACAAAATCTTACCGAGTATTTCTCGTGCAAATCTCTAGATGAGGCAAAACTAAAGTTTTCAGAAGCTTGTTTTAAGTCAATGATTCCTTAATATTGAAAAAAAAATCTTCCAGTGGAACTAGTGCAAATATTAAGGAATTATAAACTCCTATATATTGTTGAAAAGTTAATTTTGTCTTATTTTAAGTGTATTATAAGCCTGGTGGGCCACCAGGCTTTACTTGTGCCCCCACCAGGCTAAGCATTGCCTATTTTTTAAAGTTTTTTAAAAATGTTTGCAGTTTCAAGGTGTTTAATTTGGTGTTCAGGTATTAATCTTTCAATAATACATAATTATCAAGTGATATTGTCAAATTTACTGTCAATTTTAAACATTTTTTAACTCAAAAGCACGGCGGGCCGCTGGATGAATGACCGCCGTAGCACCTTATCTCTGGGATTAACAAGTTTTCTGGGGGAAACCTTGAATGAAATTCACATCAGAAACTAAACCAAAAATACTTTGTAAGATTTTCTGTTTTTGAAGTGTGCAAAGCTTTAGTCTCAAAAGTCTAACAAACATTGCTTCAGAAGTCTTGGGTTTCATTCAGATTCATACTTATTTATCTTTTATCCACCATAAACTTGACTTTTGCTGTTTCTGGCTGTTTTGTTGTCTGCTCTACATATTTTAAATCATGACTGTCTTCCTGGAGATGTTCTCTGATCTTTTTCTTCTATCGTCAAAGAACAAAACACGAAGCGTTTGGTTGCGTTTATTAACACTAAATTAATTTTAACAACTAATGTGGTAATTGGGTTCTGTAGAGTCTTATATTGAGTCAATTGTTTTAAATTCAAATTCAGAAATACTTGTTGTAACTCAAATTCATGTAAGTTTCTTCAAAGAGTGGTGAATGGGATTTCTGCTGTAGCAGTCAGCAATACACTGAATCTGAAAAAGCCTCTGACTGAATAAGCCTTTGCTACAATCGGTAGTAGCCACACCAGAACGCTAATTCTATTCGCTGAGAGGTTGCCAGGCAACGGTACTTTTCGTTCCAAGCAGAAGCAGAAAATGGGTGCGTTCACACTGCAGCCTGAAGTGACTCAATTCCGATTTTTTGGCAATTCCGATTTTTTTGCCGGGGCCGTTCACACTGCCAGTAAAAGCGACCTGTATGCGTTCTGCAGTCTGAACGGGCAAACGACCTGAAAGTGTCCTGCATGCGCAGTAGAGGGCGCAATAGCGTGAGCGTTCTGCCAACCGCCATAAAAAGAAGAAGTGCTCAGTGTTTGCGGAAGTAAACATGGAGGCTAACAGTGGAGTTTAGCTTACATATTTGAAGTTGTTGTCCGGCCAGAGCAGCATATTAACAACTTAATACTCATATATTCCATCATGGTTGTTGTTTTTCTTCCCATTTGCGCTTATCAGGACGCAGAATAGTAAGATTTGTTGAGAAAAAGTGACGTTCAGTTCGGATGAATGCGACCTGGACGTTAGGTCGCATTTGAATCGGATACGTGTCGGATATGGGTCACATTCGAAAAGAATCCGACCTGTGCTGTTCCCACTGCCATGGAAAGATCGGATACAGGTCGCATTACGTCAAAAAAATCGGAATTGAGTCACTTCAGGCTGCAGTGTGAACGCACCCAATGATTCGCAAGTGAGCGGAGAGGAGATTTGATCCGAGCGGAGACGAGCTTTGAGAAAGTACAGTGGATATTTGAAAGAAAGCAGAAGCTTTGAGTACAAGTTTTAAGAGTTTTGATAACAAAAGACACGAAATCCTGCTTTCAGACTGAAAATGTGTGCTCTCGAATTATGGCAGAAAAATTCCCCCACACCTTTTGCTCTTAAAAAGAGCAAACACATTTACTCTAACAAAACGTAGCGTGACAGATAAATCCTCTGCAACCTTCAAATTAAAAACGGTTCTTCCGCTTCCCTTCAACTTCTGAAGTTAACACGAACAGTGTGATGAATTGTGAAAAGAAGGGAATAAATTTCTCAAACAGAAAACGCTCGAACATCTGACTTCCAAGAACAGATGTAATGTGCTGTTATTCTAGTAGAACACCCACAAAAAAACCTACTTGTTAATGGGAACATTAGGAGCTCTTTAAAACCCTTGATATTGGCCTTGAATTTGTCATGAATAATGTTCGGGTTAGGGACCCAGTGGGTGTCGTGGTTTGGGGGCTCTGAGTTTTGCACTGAAAAGGCTTCAGAAATCATCTTAAGGTTAGTAGTTTCCCCGTGTGCGCTGAATCACAGTGGAATCTAAAGGAAATAATTGTTGGGGTTTATTTTTCGGGTTACAAAATCACTGCTGGCACAATTATTGGAACCCCTGCTGTTACCTTGTCCAGCCCACCATTACCACTAGTACAGAATGTAGTGTTCTCCTATAATATTTTACAAGGTTGGAGCATACAGAGAGAAAGATTTGTGACCATTCCTCTTTGCACAATATCTCCAAATTGTCCAGAGTCCTGGGTACTCTCTTCTCTTCAGCTCAGCCCTCAGGTTTTCAATAGGACTCAGGTCTAGGGACTGATATGGCCATAGAGAAGATCGGTTTTGTATCTGATGCAACACATCTGAGCTGATTAGGCCCCATGCTTCAGATTCTTGTCCTGCTGAGCCATTTTCAGCTTTCTTTCAGATTTTTATTTAATAACTCTCGTTTATCTCAACTTCAGTAGTTTTAAACATCCTCTGATTGTAGATATGATCAGGGTTTGAAACGGTAACTAAATACTTGACGTCATTTTTATCATTTTAAAAGCTCAACACAGATTTACTCTATTTGAAGGTAATGTTTTCTCATCTTTTTCATTTTGAAGTGTCCCTAAAACAGAAAGAAGTGGATTATAAACCAGGCCAATGAAATATTAGCAGCACCTCAGCTTAGCTGGCATATTACCTAACTTTAGCAAAGTAGATAATGTTTGTTATTGTTAGCTAGCATGTCAATGTTAGCACTTTATCTAAAAATTTTAAATAAGCTGCTGAAAGCACATAACATATATAGAAGTTATTATATTACACAACCATATAAGCATTATTTGTAGAATTATCATTAACATGCTAATTAGCATTGTCAATAGTTGCTTTTGATAAGATGCTACTGTTAGCATTTTAGCTAACTTCTATTAGCATAACAAATGGTTTGTTACTTTTAGTTAACATGCTATCATTAGCTAATTTTAGCACATTAGCTAATGTGACTTTAACACTAATTTATCAACAATAAAATCTTGATGACTTATGATTGATGATATAATCTTTTTTAAATTAAGTTTTGCTTTTGCAGGTTAAATTATTACAAACAAAGGTAACAGAGCTTTAAATTACAAAGTTGATGAACTCTGGATGGCCCCTTTCAGGAATTTTAAAGAGTTTAGTTGCAAAAATGTATAAATAAACTTAAAACACAGTTCTAATTATTAAAGAAAAAATATCTTTTAGTAATATTAGAGCTGTAGTTAAGAGCTGCACTGCTGATTTTGTAAAATATGACTTTAATGTAGGATTTTTTATCACAAAATATTTTGTTTTTGTTTTATGGGAATGAAATAAGACAAACCAGAAATAATTCTCACCCGTTCTCCGTTTACATCTTTTGTAACCCAATAGATTCACTCCAAGTTAGTTATTTTTCTTCTCAAACCTACACAATACATTATGAAATGAAAAAGTGGAAAGATTTTCTCCTGCGTTTGTAATTTCATAAACATAATAGGTATGTAAGTATTCCCACTCTTTGTTATTGCACTCAGAAGTGACCTCAGGGGTAATTTGATGCAAGTCCAATTGTGGTAACTTTAGAGATCATTTGGGGCAGAAAACACTTATCTAGACATGGTCTCACAATTCACAGTGTAGGTCAGAAACCAAGCAATGACGTCAAGAAAATTTTCTGTAGACCTCCGAGACCACAATATATTCAAACAGAAATCAGGCAAAAAATACAGAATATTTTGGCAACACTGGATGCCCCAAAAAGCACTCTGGCCTTCATTATTTGGAAATGGAAGAAATATGAAACCGCAAGGACCTTATGAGCAATCCAGGTGAAGGGCCGTGGTCAGAGAAAGATGGCGCTAGAGTGTTCATTTAGCGACAGAAGGACAAGAAGAAGAAGAAGAAGGTCATCTATTGTCTGCACACTCCACCAATCACGTCTTTCCTCACTGAAAGGTACATTAATATTTCTCTGGTCTGAAGAACATAAGGACTGCTAATAACCAAACTAACACCATCTGTACTGTGAAGCATAGTGGTAGCAGTATGGTGCTGTGGGGATTTTTGTTCATGGTAACTTGAGATTTTACAACCAAACCTCCACTGTAGGTCTCTGAAATTCACACATTGACCCAACAAAGTCACAGGCAATATTATGAAGTAGTACCTTGGTAAGGAATCTGTAAATGTCCCAGTCAAAGCCTTGACTTGGACTGAATTAAATATATTTATATTTAAAGCTACAGTACATAGCTTTCACAAAAATGTTTTTTTCTTTTTTACATATTTGTTATATGTGACAGTATGAGACAGATAATCTGTGAAAACATCACGCTCCTCATATAAATAAATGCACGGCTCCTGCGTTAAACCAATCAGAGCCAGAGGGAGGATCTTAGAGCTGCCAATCATTCTCGTCTACACACTGCTGAATGTACCAATGGCAGAGAAACAACTTACCTGTTTTTCTGCCGTTATTGGTGGCCATGCTCTCTGGTGTTATCACTTTTGGGGTGAGTTAGCAGCAACATAGCGGATACACAAGGGTGATTGACAGCGCAGAGACCCTCCTCCTGGCTCTGCTTGGTGTGCAGATGACAGCATGTCCATAGGGAGAAGGCAGAGGAGCTTGATTTTTTTTCATACATGATCTGTCTCATATCATGTTCTTGTGACATAGAGACAGTCCTAAAAAAAAAATAATAATAAAGTTATATAGTGCACCTTTACCATTTTTAGTTAAAAATGTTAGGTCGAATGGATGATGCCCTTCGAACTCGACTGGATACAAATGTGAGTGAACACCCCAAAACAGTTGTACCAATCTTGAAGACATATTTCGTATCAATCAATGTCGATAATTAATGTTTTAAATATCTGAAATACAAACAAACTAGTGAGGTGACCTTTCCTGTTTTATCCAGTTTTCACTCCTCATGGTTGTTGATTTTTTTTATTTTCCAGCAGTTATGAGGCGAAACCTTAAACTGCTGCTGCGCAAGTTACTCAACAGGCTGTTGCTAGGTAACCAAGGGACGAGTGAGTTGCTAGGTAACCAAGGAACGAGCGAGTTAGTTGATCCACGAGGCTTTTTTTTGGCTAGCAGTGAGAGGCTGAGCGGGTGAAGCCTTTCCTCTGCCTACATCTCCCAGAATGCTGTGCGGTTCTGGATCAGAGTTTAGTGAATATTCTACCAGTTGTATTATCTATTGATATTGATCACATGTCTATTGCTGTATATATTGCTACTGATTTATGCATATATTATTTCATATAAGAAAGAGCGAATCCTTTAACTTTTCAGTTTGCTGCATCCTGTACGGGCTGCATGGAGGAACCTCGGTTCCCCTCCTACTGAGTGTTGACGCGAGTCTACCCCACACACCGACCTGTTGAAGCCTGCTCCAGGCATTCCCCTCTATTTGCAAATCCAGGAAAGTTCCTGTGACTCAGAAACAAAAACACAAAACAAACAGATGAAGGAACAATATTATCCCCCAGTAATTACTGGCTTAATGTGGCTGCAGCAGCTAATCCGAGACGAGAGCCAACATTTCAAACAATGCACAGATTCACGGTTCGGCTTTGCTGGAAATCTGCTGCCTCATGCTGCATTCAGATCTGGACGGTGGCCTGTAAGTGACACCTCTAAGCAGGCGAGGAAGAATGCTGTCTGTGCAGCTAAGTGAACCAACACAGGAGCAGCGGCTTGGTGAGGGGTTGGGCTGCAGAGCGGGCCTCGCTTCTCACCATCTGGCACCGCCGAGACAATGTCTAGGAAAGAGACCGCTGCCAGGCCTCAATTACTGGGGGGAATAATCCAGGACACACTGAAGCAATTAGAGCCCCATATAAATCAATATGCTTTGGGTTAAAAAGTGATCTGCTCCCAACACTCTGGAGAGGCTGCTGCTTGATTTTTCTCAGAGACGGGAGCCTTTTTTCTTTTTTTTCTGTTAAAAACTGACGGGATGATGCAGCTGTTGCGGTTTCCACCGTCACTCAGGCTGCGTCAACGGTCAGGTGAAAGGAACTGCGAGGAAGAGAAGCAGGATAAATATTGACTCTCGGCTACTGGGCCTGAGTAAACAGTTGTGAAACTGATGTTGCATAAAAGCAGAAGCTGCATAAACAAGCAGGGCCGCCTGCAGAACAAACGCGTCTCTACGCAGAACCTTCACGGCTTACTGAGAATCGGTATTAAGGTTTCAAGTCAAGCAGAAGCTCTGGATTATTTATGTATCGGGATGCTTCGCCACAAGCCGCTGACACCGATCATCAGCGTGTTACTTCCACCTAGTGGCCGAACAGCACAACTACAGGCTGATTTTTGTCTGCTTTAGTTCCCTGATGCATCTCTGCAATTTGTATTTTATAAAATAGAAGGACGGCACGTCATAGTTTATTTAATTTACTCACTTTCTAAAAGGGAAAAATAAAACTTGTGACAGTGTATTTGGACACTGTAGATAGAAAAACAAAATTCAAATTTTCTAGAATTTTTTTTTGTCTGGGGGAAATTTATTAGTTTCAAAAGGCTAAAATATTCCAGAGAATATGAAAATATATATATAGAGACAATAATCACAGAAAAATTCTAGAAAAAAAGTCAAAAACTTTCAACTTGAAACATCTTCGATGTTTGAAAGTCAGACATTTCCATGTTTTCTGTAGATTTCTGAAAATAATGTCAAAATTTCTCAATTTATTTCTAGTAAATTTTAAACGTTCAAAACTCACAAAATTCCTTGTTTGGGTCTAGAAATTTTCTGAGACTAATCTAAAAATTTCTGATTTGTTTTTGGTGGAAAATTACCCTTCTTCCATATAAACGATGGACGTAAAAACTTGATGCTCAGCACACTGTGGATTTCAGTGACGTGCGGTGAGGTTCGTTGCTGGTGAGGCACTGAGACTTAGACACCATGCATGTTATTGGACCTACGGAAATTTCGTGCAAGCATACAACGCTGGAGGGCAAAAAGACTCATCATTTACATGTCATTCATAGCCGCGTTAACTCAGTAAAACTTAGAAATGTAGGTATTGATTTCGTGCTATGATCCACAGCAAAGTTATCTGTATTCGTTAAGCTACGCAGATTCGTTGCCATAGCAACTGACAACAATGCCACTTCATGTTTTAGGATTTAACGCCAAAAAAACATTCAAGAATTTTGCACACAGAACAGAACATTTAGTATGTTGTTGTAGTACGTTTTAGGCTTAATGTTTAATTAATAAATAATTGCTGTGGTAGATTAGCTACCGCTTCTACTTTATTGAATTATTTAGACATACAAACTGTAGCCCAAAAAACGCACATTTCATAAAAAAAAAGATCTTATTGCTGTCTTACCTTTATCTATCAATGAAATCCATGCACCGCTAATTCTGCACAAAAATATCCGTTCATCCAAAGCCAAGTCTATCCTCGGCATGTCTTTTCTACTCCGTTTGAGAATCATTAAACTGTCTCGAAGCAAAACTTTCAGCTCCGGTGTTGGTCTTCCTTTAGTTATTATCTCCTGCTTCAACTGAAAATCTACTTTAGAAAACTGTTTAAGTGTAAAAATGTAGTCTTTCATGTTGACGTCAGAAGAGAGGAGAAAACAAATATATCGCTGTACTTTACTTATTTACTGTATGGCTAGCTTGCTGTCTCTTACTCTGCAGTTGTGGAGTCACAATATCTGGGATCATGAGCGCCCCCTGCCATGAGGCAAGAGAACTGCCTGCGTCACCTCGAGTCTGTTCTCTGCCGTTTCTGATCGCTCCTCTGCACACAAAACACGATACACACACAATTGGTGACAAAAAACACTGTACATTATATACATAAGCTAAATTATGGAAAATCAGTCCATATATTAAATGTTTTTTAGCCATTTTATTGCTGGCGTACAGACAGGACGAACATGCTCCCATAGAATGGCAGCCAGTGCAGTTAGCGTGAGGTTGCGCAATCCCAGGTGAGGCTCAGCTTGCTGCTGCCTCACCGGCTTCGCTTCTGAGCATTTGAATGGGAAAATGCGAAAATCCAGCGATTTTGAAGAAAAAAATCATCAAAATTAGAAGTAAAAAATAGATACTTTATAGTACAAACCACAGGGTGAAAATAGCAATATAAATGGTTTTATTATTATATTATTTTTTCCATGATGACAGGTGAGGCTCTGCCTCCCCTGACCGCACGTCACTGGTGGATTTCAATTTTATCTCAAAGTTCCCAGATCACACCTTGTTTTCAACACTTGGCCCACCAGTATTTTCTAAAATCGACTGAATCCTACCGTTTTCAATTCTAAACAGTTTTAAATCAAGATACTGGACCTGTGGTTCTCGTGGAAGAGGATTTGGCCCAATGGAAATAATATATTTTGAATTTAATCTCAAGAATTGTTTTTTTCCCCCTTTAGAGGTTCATATCCTCTTCCATGGGTTCATGATCTGGTTAAAACTGTATTTTTATATTCTGAAGTGTTAAAGGATCTGTCAGATATTCCAGCCCTTACTTGACAAGTTCAGGGTTAGTAGATGCATCTTGACCATCCACACTCCTATAGCTAGAAGCAACCTGCAGATGATAGGACCTCGTTATTATTTAAACAGTTAAATGTGAAGGAATGTTGCAAAAACTCCAGTAAGACACTGAAACTTGTTCAAAAGCACGAGAACTCTGATTGCAGCTGTTCTGTACAGACTAAGAAACAGAAAGACGAAGACAAAAGTGGTGGGAACAAATGAAACAAAGACTAAGTTTTGTTTGACAGAAATCTTGAAACAACATACCAATCCTCAAATGGGTCAGACGAGGAGGATTCTCCAGGTAAAAACATCCAAATTGGATCAATTTCTGCACATATCAAATCTATTCCAGCATACTTTTTGATAAAAAGTACAAAGTAGATTTATTCTGCAACAAGTAATCCTTTCTCTGTTGACAAATTGAGTAATATTGAAATTATTGTTGGAATTGATCATTTTCATTTTAAAATAAAAAGATAAAGGATACTAAAAAGTAAGACACCAATGACGGTTCAAGTTTTTAATGTTTCAAAGTTCAGAAAAGCAACATTTTTCTGCAGCCTTTCCCTGAGCGTGTCTGATTATTTATTCCTTTTGTTTTACAAGTTAACTCTGTGATGCATGAAGGAAAATAAAAACATTGACTCGTAAACAAAATCCAATGAAGACATTCAGAGTTCATGGGTTAAATTCTAGACCGACTTCCGCTGCGAACGTTTGTTCCAGCTTCACGTCGTGAGTGAGCGAATGTTCCCACAGCAGCTTCTTCTGCAGGAAAACCAACCCGCAGTCCTCACAGACGAAGCTCCGCGTTTTCCCAGTGTGAGTCCGCTGGTGTTTCTTCATGTGGTAGGACAGTCGGAAGGTTTTGTCGCAGAGGTCGCATTTAAACGGTTTCTCCCCCGTGTGGATGCGCATGTGAGACTTCAAGTAGCCCGACTGGATGAACGCCTTGCTGCACACGTCGCACTTGTACGGCCGCTCTCCGGTGTGGTAGCGGTTGTGGAGCCGGAGCTCGTTGGCGGTCAGGAAGGTCTTCCCGCAGACGGTGCACTGGTGCGGTCTCTCCCCGGTGTGGATGAGCTCGTGCCTCTTCAGGGACGTCTCCTTCATGAACTGCTTGCCGCAGGTCTTGCAGGGGTAGCGCACGCCGATGTGGACCTGCTCCACGTGGTTGCTGAGCTGCAGCTTGGTGCGGTAGGCCATGTCGCACTGCGAGCAGCTCCAGGGTTTCTCCTCGGAGTGCGTCCCCATGTGGACCGTCAGCTCCGAGGCTGAGCGGTAGCACTTCCCACACTGCCAGCACAGGAAGGGTTTCTCCCCGGTGTGCTTCCTCTGGTGGACCGTCAGGCAGTTGGACGAGCGGAACTTCTCGGGGCACATGTTGCAGGCATAGGGGAACTCTCCCTTGTGTATCCTCTGGTGGATGGCGAGGTAGGACAGCTGGACGAAGGATTTGTCGCACTGCGGACACGGGAAGGGCCCGGTGAAGCCGTGCTGCTTCTCGTAGTGTTCCCTCAGTCGTCTCAGAAGAGTGAAGCTCTTCTCGCACATTGTGCATTTCATCGGCCGGTGCATGAGCTTGTGTCGTTCGAAGGCGGCCTCATTCCCCAGGATCTTGCCGCACTCCTTGCAGTAGAGCGGGTCATGGATCCGCTGGTGGACTTTGAGCATCGTGACGCTCTTGAACTCCTTATTGCAGTCGTCGCACTTCATCACTTCCCGGATCTCCACCTTGCAGACGTTCTCCTGGTGCTCCTTCAGGGCGGACGGATACTCAAAGTGTTTGCCACAGTTGGAGCACCAGACAGGGATCTTGGCCGTCTGGCCTTGTGCGGAGTCGGTGCTGCTCGCCTCGCTGTGGCTGGGTCCGGCTCTCTGCTCCTTCTTCCATGACAGACGGGAAGTCTTCTTGTGGCAGATGGCATAGATCTGGTGTCTCTTCAGGCCGTGCATGTGTTTGAACCTCTTCTTGCAGTGGATGCAGTGAAACGGTCGGTCCTCTGTGTGGCACTGGATGTGCCTGTTCAGGGTTTTGATGCTGTCAAACACCCTGCTGCACACAGGACACGCCTTTGGGGCTTTCTTTCTCCTCAAACCCACTACAGTCCGGTTATCCGTCGTAGTTTCTGCAGGCGGGTCAAATTGTGTTTCTTTCTTGACTAATCCGTCAGGATCCTCCTGGTTCTGGGGTTCTGCTTCCGCCAGGATCTGCTCCACGGTCTTGCAGTGCTCCTCTCGGATGCCCTCGTGCCCGTGGATGATCTGGTGCTTCTTCAGAGTGTCTTTGTACTTGAAGCCCTTCTCGCAGGTTATGCAGACGTACGGTCGCTCCTCGGAGTGGGAGCGTAAATGCTTCGCGATGTCCGCGGTACAGGGGAGGATTCGGCTGCAGATTGGACAGATTTTCCCTTCCACCGATACCACTGAGTGCGCCTCTGCATTCGCATCTGGAGCGCCTTTCCTCGCTTTCTGCTCCCTGCTCTTACAAATCTCCCTCTCATGCCTCTTCAACACGTACAGGTTCTTGAACTTCTTGTCGCAAAACGAACATTTATACGGACGGTCCTCTGAGTGGGACTTCATGTGTCGCTCCATGTCGACTTCCCGGGCGAAGTACTTCCCGCACAAGGAGCAGTTTTTATTTTCAGACGTCTCAGAGGTGCAGGGATCCCCCAGGTCTTCGTCTTTAGGGCTGCTGCTCATCGCTCCCTTCTCGTGAACCCGCATCATGTGGCGATTCATGTCGTACTGGTCCCTGAACCGCTTATCGCAGCTGCTGCACTTGTACTTCAGGTCGCGGTTTTCGTTGTGGATCTCCTGGTGGCGCCTCATGGCTGCGGCTCGCAGGAACGTCTTGTTGCACACAGGACACGTTTTGTTGTTGGAGTATTTTTTCCGCAGCCTCTTGGCCGCCTCTGATTCGCTGTTTTCCTTCGAAGCTTTTCTCTTCAGCTCCAGCCTCTTGCTTTGCTTCAGCGGCTGAAAAGCGGCGGGCTTCAATGCATCGTCCGAGTCGTCGAGCGGCGCTTCGTCGACGTTGGCATCCATGTCTTCGTGATCGTCGGACTCCACCAGAGTCGGCTGCTCTATCTGAATGTAGTCCAACAGCGTCACGGTTTCGCCCTCCACCTGCACCGTCATGCAGCCCTGGATCTGGTCTGAAGACGACTGGATCTGCAGCTCGTCAGGGTGGATCACGATCTTCTCCAGCTGGGGAAGAGACAGCGAGGACAGGATGCAGTTCCCAAACGATGATGGGATGTTCTGCATCTCATCTGTGGCGAAATTAAAATTTTATTTCAATGATGGATTAAAAACAAAAAAAGATGCTTTTGAACAAAAATGGACTTAAAGTTCAGCTGAAATACTCCTTGAACTTTATTATGTCCGGTTACTACCACACACTAAGGTTGTGTAGTGGCCTAGTCAAAGCTTGGAGATGAATCCCAACCCAAATCAGGCCTTTTAAAATGAAACAACACTCTATGTGGCTAAATGAAATAAATTCTGCAAAGATAAGCAGGACACATTTTCCCCACAGAGATGGGAAGCTCACTGCTAGTTTTCACCAACACAGCTGTTGTGTCACAATCAGTCGTTCGGTTTAGGGGGCACATACTTTTTTCTACAAAAGAAGTTATTTTTTTCATTCTGGGAAGATTTAAATAATTCAGTGATGACTTTTTATATTCCTTCGGTCATCCTTGAAATGAAAACGATCTGAAAAATGTGACCGATCGTTATCAACAAGATAAAAAATAAAAAACTCAAATTATGAAAATTTAACTTCAGAAGGTTCTGGATGCTTTTGCTTTGATTTAGTTTCTGATGTATTTCCAGTTTGCAAGATTATATCCAGCAGTTTGTTTCAACTGTTTTCCATGTATTTTTTTTTTTTTAATCTAAATTCCTCTTCAAGACGAGTAGACATGAACATTCTCTGGTTAGAATGGCCTAGTCAAAGTCCAGACTTAAATCAAATTGAGGCCTGCAGATGTAACTGTAATAAAGGGTGGGTTCTGAAGGAATTGACCCAGAACAGTTGAGAGCAAACACTCAACCAAAATCACAAAAAAATCCCAGTAAAAAAAAAGCATTAAGGTTAGTGGTTGTGTAAGAAACGGGTGTAAATACTTTTGTAAGTTACGACTCACCAGTAAAATCCACGTGTCCGAGTCTCGTCTGGTAGCGCAGGACAGTTTTCAGGTGCTGGGGGTCCGGTACCGAGTGAGCGCACTCCTCCAGCGCCGTCGGGATGCCGCCGAGGATGGACGCCGTCTACGACGCAGAAACGAGAAGAAACCGAACACGAAGCAGACGTTTTCTCAAATATGGGAAAGACGGGAGAACATTTCCTTAAAGTAAAACAGGTCAGCATGGCGTCTCTGTAACAAATATTTCACTAAATCCAGATGCCAGCTGGTTGGCTGAGCACAAGGAAAACCTGTTTTCTGTTTCACATCACAAATTTAAAGATGCAAGTTTGCTCAAATCTTACTCTGACTTTGCTCAGCCAGCTGACTTGGCAGTGGGCAGCAATAGAGCTACGTTAATTTATCGTTCAAACTACCAAATCCCAAACTTTCTGTGATATCTCATTAACCTGTCGCTACGTTTCTATTAACCATAGAATTACGCAAATTGAAATTACAAACACAACATATGGAAATACGCAAGTTAAAAAAAAAAGAAAAAAGATAAAACGTTTTTGCGCTACTTGTTCTTTCAGTTGCATCAAAATAGATGTATTTGGCAAAACTGACTTATTGCATGAACGAGTTTACTTATGTGTAATCTAATTTAATTTCTTATTTAATGGGAGCACAGCAATTGCGAAATTGTTTCTTTTTTCTAACATTAGCAAAATTGTCAACAAAGATTTTCAAATATTTGTAATGGAAACGCAGCTTGTGTGATTAAAACCTTTAAAACGATGCGAGTGTTCGTCTACCTGCTGGATGTCGGGAACTGGGAGAAGCTTCTCCAGTCGGGAAAGGAAGTCCAACATCAGCATCTGCAGAGCGTTGTCATAATCGGGTCCAAAATCTGTGGGGAAAACATCCTAGAGAAGGAAAGGTCGGGTTTTAGTCTGAAGAGTTCGTAGTTAAGAGCAGCTTTACGTGAAAACTAAAGACCTGGAAGAACTTCTCCTTCTCTTCAGGATCCTTCAGCAACAACCCGACCTGATCCACAAAGTTCGACTCTGGAAACTGAACATCTGAAAAACAAGGCTGGAAACACAGGAAAGTTCACATTTATGAGATCTGTCTGGCTCTGATCGGTTAAATGTTTTATTTAAAGAGGCTGACCTGTGCTGCCCAGGTGGATATGAGGGATTTTATCTGATCCAGGTGCATCTGGATGGATTCTGTGTCGGGGATCTGCTCGGAGCGACACAATTCAAGAACAACCTGGAGGAAAGGACGAAAAGGTGGAAGGCTGAGCGAACTGTTCTTCACTCACTCTCTGATGGAGGAGAACCGATGCCACTCGTTTTTGCTCACCCGTGCTCTCAGTCCCAGGAGCAGCTGAGCTTTCTGGTCTGGATTCAACAGTTCTGGCACAAGATCAGTGATGGTGCTGATGAAGTCCTCCACTAATCCGTATTCGTGAAGGTTCCCGCTCTGCACGATGTGCCACATGGCCGCAGACACGAGGCGGAGGGGGGGGATGAAGAGGCGAAGAGACGGCAGCAGGAGAGGCGGATCTGGACAACATTTCACAGAATTAGAAAACCACAACCTTTTTTTAAGCTTTTGCATTGAAATATATTAAAAAAGTCGAGTTTAATCCCAAACATAAACTGAAAATTGGTCAGCATTTCATGGATTAATGATAATTTAAAATACTAAATAGTTTAACAAAATATGAAACAATTACAAAGTAATAAATTTAACTGTAAATGTTAAGTTATGCATTAAATAGCTGGATAGATTTGACGATTTAAAAAAAAAGCCTTTTTTAATGCAACATTTTCATTAGAAACGGTTTAAATAACTATTTAACGATTTGTTTATTATTTGATTTTGATCGTTTTTGCGTTCTGTATTGTACAACTAAAATATGAAATGCAGGAAAAATGCTTTTAACACTTTGCTTTCCAAAAAGTTACTTATTTCTGGTGCTAATCGTTTATTCTCTAACATTTCTGACGCTCACTTCAACTTCTGCTCCAGCCTGCAGCTTGGTGCGTTCACGGACAGAAACACGTGTGGTAAAAACGAACTATAACACCGGTGGAGTCCGACAGTGTGATGGACGCAACATCTGTAGCTGTTTATTTAATAAATCATCTTAAAATACATGTAAGTGAAGAACATAAACCGATGCAGATGATATAGAGATTTTTCTACCTTCAGATCTCAGTTGCTTGCAGCCAGCGTTGCTGACTCTAGTTTTACCTGAAGCCCATGAAGGTAACATTTGTCAGCGGTTAGTCGGTGGCTGTCACGTAAACTAACGATAACCACGATTGAAGCACATATTTAAAGAATGTGAGGATCTTTTTTTTGTTAGGTATTGGTCCGCACTTATTTACGCTCATTCACCCAGTCCAGTTCCCCGGCGTGCGGTGCAACGTAGCAAATACCAACCGCCATCTCAGAGCGGCGTACGCCATGTTTGAAATCGGGCGCACACACTCTGAGAGAAAAACCAACAACTCGGTAAAAACAAACGCTACACAAACGCTCATTGACTTACCGTCATTGGTTGGTTCTGAGCTCTCCATATTGTGCCGAAAAGTACTCAGTTAGGAATATAAATCAATTCGGGGATGTTGTGAGTCGACGTCCGCCCGACCCTGCGGTGCAATCAGCTGCTGGCGGCGAGGAAAAGACGGTTAGATATCCTGTTCATAGTGCGCAGGCGCAGTATGTCAACACATGCTTATTTGATAACGTTTACTGCTTTAACCGTTTTGTATTTTCACACGCTAACACAAGCTATGAATTATTCTGAGATGTTAGGAAAAAAATAAAATTATTTTCAAGCCTCTTGCTTGCAAATATCCTTCTTCACATAATCAATACGGTCTATGTTGCTCACCACCGCCACCTAGAGTAAATTCGGCATTTAATGGCAGGGCAATAATTTAGTATGAAGAGCCAAAAGTGCCAAGAAAATAAAACATTAACTATTCATTGATCATAAAAAAATATATGTGATAGTTTAAATAAAATCAAATATAAATATGTACAAAAATAGTATATTTTTATCACAGCACTTTTAATCACTTTCTGAAATCTGAAAATTAATATATGTCTAAACAAACACTGAAATATATTTGATGATAGTGAAAATATGAGTATATGGGTAATGAGCAATACTTGACAGATTTTTTTAATAGCCATAATTTTAAACAAATGGTCACATTTTGTTTTTATTTATTACCAGTAGAACAAAATGTGCACCTAATTTAGTTATTGGATTGTACATACAAGTAAACCGGACGATGAAATAAACATGGAAATGTATTTTCTATAATAGAAAATTAAAGGAACTATATCCACATGTAGTCATGTATTGAATACATGGTTGAAACAAATGTATTTTTGTAATTTAATATATAGATTTCCAAATGTATGAACAATATACACTAGTCCAACATTAATCCAATGTCAAAGTACAAATAATTTTGAGGGCAACTACATATTTAGAGACTTATTTATTGAATTGTTTCACTTTTGATTAGTTATTAGTCATATTGATTGCTCTAAAACAAAACAAAAAAATCTATTTTTTGGTTTGAAGTTTGTTTTGTGAGAAAGAAATAACTAAGCTTTATTAATTCATGTCAACTGCATAGTTTTTACACAAAAGCAATGAATCTGCATGTAATTTGGATTGATATAAGTAACACTCTTTTTACATAAATTTCACTTAGCACCATCACTGAAGTTCTTGTCTTACAGTTTAATCACTGGTGACAAAAACAAATAATGAAAAACGTTAACTGGAAAGAGCTGGTGACCAAAAATTTAATAAAGACATAGGAATGTCTCAGAAAAATTAGGAAATGTTACAATTTACGAAGAGCAAACAGGAAGCCTATTGATACTCCAACTCAATCTCATTTCCAAAGACCGTCTCAATGTTCTGTTCGTGAGTGACAGAGTGTTCGTTCAGCAGTTTCCTTTGGGAAAAACTGAGTCCGCAGATCTCACACGTGAAGCTCTTCTGTTTCCCATCATGAGTGAGTCTGTGTTTCTGCATGTTTCTGGACAACCTGAAGCGTTTGTCGCAGATTTCGCATGCGTACGGCTTCTCTCCTGTGTGGAGACGCATGTGGATCTTTAAGTAGCTCGACTGGATGAAGGCCTTGCAGCACACTTCACACTTATACGGGCGCACGCCGGTGTGGTACCTGCTGTGCCGCAGGAGCTCGTTGCCGGTCAGGAAGGATTTGCCGCACTCTGTGCACGGAAAAGGCCTCTCGCCCGTGTGAGTGAGCTCGTGCCTTTTCAGCGACATCTCCTTCATGAACTGCTTCCCGCAGGTGGCACATGTGAACCGGATACAGAGGTGGACTTGCTCCACGTGGTTCTTGAGCTGCGCCTTTGTGCGGTAAGCCATGTTGCACTCAGTGCAGACCCAGGGTCTCTCCTCGGAGTGGGTTCCCATGTGCATGGAGAGATCCGAGGCGGCGCGGTACGACTTCCCACACTGCCAGCACAGGAAGGGCTTCTCCCCGGAGTGTTTCCGCCGATGAACTGTCAACAAGGAGGAGGTCCTGAACTTCTCAGGACAACTGTCACAGACAAACGGAAACTCCCCTCTGTGGATCCTCTGGTGGATAATGAGATAGGAAAGTTGGACAAAGGTTTTGTCACACTGAGTACAAGGGAAGGGTCCTGTGAAGTTGTGCTGCTTCTCATAGTGTTCTCTCAGACGTCTTGAGATGATGAACGTCTCATCGCACATCGTGCACTGCATCGGCCTGTGCAACAGCTTGTGCCGCTCAAAGGCGGGTTCGTCAGCCAGGATCTTCTTGCAGTCTTTGCAGTACAACGGGTTGTGAACCTTCTTGTGCACCTTGAGCATCGTTATGCTTTTGAACTCCTTTCCACACTCGTTGCATTTCTTCACGGTCGGTTCCGCTCGGCAAACGGTTTCCTGGTGCTCTTTCAGGGCGGACAGGGACTCAAAGTGTTGGCTGCAGTTTGAGCACCAGACAAATATCTGTTGGAGATCCGTTTCACCTTGATTGGACCCTTTCTTCAGCGAGTAACGTGGGGGTTTGTTGTAGCAGACTGCATAGATCTGGTGTCTTTTGAGTCCGTACAGGTCTTTATAGCGCCTCTTGCAGTGGACGCAGTAATACGGCCGGTCGACCCTGTGAGACTGGAGATGCTTGTTCAAAGTTTTAATCATATCAAACGTCTTGGAACAGACAGGACACACTTTCAGGCCGTCTTTGGACATCTTCAGAACAGGTACACTCTCTTTTGGAGAGACTTCAGATCCCTCCAGATCCATTTCTTCTGGTCCACCAGTATCACCAGTACACTGAACATCAGCCTCAGAGAGAAGCCTCTCCAGTTTCATGCACTGCACCTCCCTGATGCCCTTGTGGCCTTTGAGAGTTTGGTGCTTCTTTATTGTATCTTTGTACTTAAAGCCCTTCTCACACGTGAGGCAGACATACGGTCGTTCTTCAGAGTGAGATCGCAAATGCTTCTTAATGTCTCTGTTGTTCTTAATGGTCATGCTGCAGATGGGACAAACTTTATGTTTAACTGATACTTCAGTAGACAGCAGCATACATGGAGTCAGCTCTGTATTTAGAGGTGGATTGTTTGGAGGTTCTGCTGATACCTCTGCAGTTGTTTCTGGATTTAAGGATTCCTTTTCCTTTTTCTTGGCCATTTTCTCCGCTTTTGTTTTGCAGCTCTTCTCATGTGACTTCAAGGCGTAAGGGTTTTTAAACTTCTTTCCACACAAAGAGCACTGATGTGGGCGCTCCCCTGAATGAGTCTCTATGTGCCGCTTCAGATCACTCTGCCAGGCGAAATACTTCCCGCAGTGAGGACAGGTTTGATTTGTGGCTGACTCTTTGGACTTCCTGGCTCTCGTATTAGTGCCGTCACTCGTCTCTCCCTTTTCGTGGACTCGCATGGTGTGTCGCTTCAAGTCGTACTGGTCCCTGAATCGTTTGTCGCACTTGGCACAATTATGATTGTAGTCGCGCTTTGCTTTGTGAATCTCCAGGTGCCGCCTCATGCCGGCAGCGCGAGGGAACGTCTTGTTACACACAGGACAGGTTTTGCTGTCGTGGTATTTCCTTCGGACTCTTTTGGGTTTCACCGGATCTTTCTTTTCTTTAAAAACTCTTCTTAGTCGGAGCCATCTTGTTTGCTGCGGACGCTCTACGCCGTCAACTGAATCCTGGTGTGGTGCTTCCTGCACAGATTCCTCCATATTTGATTCTCCAGGATCGTCCGGCTGAACTGGACTGGAAGGCCCAACATTGTCAACCTGTGTCACAGTTTCTTCCTCCACTTTGACGGTCAAGGTATCAGGCAACAGCTCCGGCAAAGGCTGTGTCTGTATTGGGTCGGAACAGACCACAAGCTGGTCCAGCTGAGGAAGAGACAAGGATGACAGGATGGAGGTCCCAGTGGAAGATGGAATGGTCTGAGTTTCATCTGTGTGGAAATAAAAACTGTTCAGCCATTTCTACAAACAAGAATTGGCTTGAATTTGTTGAGTTTTCTTCGAATTATACATCCAGTCAGAACTTTACCAGAAGCTCATTGTCCATTTGCAAGTACTACACAGATACTGAAGAGACTCACCGGAAAAATCGAGACATCCGAGCGTTGTGTGGTACCGCAGAGCAGCTGCCAGGTGCTGTTGGTCGGGGACGGAGTGAGCGGACTCCTCCAAGGCAGAAGGCACTGCACTCAGGATGGATGCAGTCTGGAAAGTTTGAATTTTGAGGGGGGAAAAAGTCAGTATTTTGAAATTAAGGTCTGAATTTTGAGATTAAAGTCAAGCATTTTGAGGAAAAGAGTCAGAATTATGAGAAGAAATTTGGAATTCTGAGATTAAATTGAGAATTTTGAGATTAAAGGCAGAATTTTACAATTTAGGTCTAAATAGTTAGAATAAAAAAAATCAAGAATTTTGAAAAAGATAAATCAGAAATATGAGAATAAAGTCTGAATTTTGAAATTAAGGTGAATTTTGATCAAACTCAATAACTACAAAAAAACGACAGAATTATCAGAATAAATGTGGAATTTTGGGATTAAATAGAGAATTTCTAAATTAAAATGAGAATTTTAAAATTTAGATCTGAATTTTGAGGTTAAAATCAGAATTATGAGAAATAAATTTGGAATTCTCAGATTATATTGAGAATTTTGAGATTAAAGGCTGAATTTTAAAATTTAGGTCTAAATAGTGAGAATGAAAAAAAATCAAGAATTTTGAGGGGAAAAAATCAGAAATAGATTAAAGACTGAATTTTGAAATTAAGGTGAATTTTGTTTTTAAAAAATATCTCATATTAAGGTCTACATTTTGACAATAAAGTCTAAATTTTGAAGTCAGAATCCTGAGATTAAATGTGAAATTTCTTATTTTTTTCAAAGCTTCTGTGGAATACGCATTACACAGCATGTTGAGAAAGAACGGAGGTGACGGATGATGAAGCTCCAGCTCTTCTACCTGCTGAATATCAGGAACTGGAAGAAGCTTCTCCAGTCTGGACACAAAGTCCAGCATCAGCATCCGCAGAGCGTTGTCAAAATCAGGTCCAAAATCTGTGGGGAAAACATCCTGCAGGACAATGATCACAGTTCACCTATAAATGCATCTTATTGCCAACCAAACATCAACTTCTGGTCCTATACCATGCCGTTCCTGACAAACCTGGAAGAACTTCTTCCTCTCCTCAGGGTGCTTCAACATCAGCTCCACCTGATCCACAAAGTTTGTCTCGGGAAAACTTACATCTGCAAAGCAAGGCTGGAAATGAGACGCACAGCTTCAGTTAAAGAATCGAGTGAATGATCCAGAAGACATCATGTAAGGAACCAACCTGCGCTGCCCATGAGGACATGAGGGTTCTGATCCGATCCAGATGCATCTCGACAGATTCTATGTCTGTGGACTTCTCCGAACGACACAGTTCAAGAACAAGCTGCAAGAAAAGACGTCATCTCAAACACTTTATGCAGGTCACAGATCAGCATTTTTGTACGATTAATAAGTGTCTCTGTTTACTCGTGCTCTGAGTCCAAGAAGGAGCTGGACTTTCTGCTCTGGGTTCAACAGTTCTGGCACAACATCTGTGACTCTGCTGATGAACTCTTCCACCATCCCATAATCCTGAACGTTCCTGCTCTGCACCGTGTGCCACATGGCTCCAGAGACTAAACGGAGGGGAGGAATGAAGAGGCGAAGAGACGGAAGCTGGAGAGGCAGATCTATAAATAAAGATTTAAACTTGTTGTTTTTGCATTTTGACACTGAAAAACGATGTTTTCAAAAATCCGGCCTTCAGTTTTGAGCTGAATTTTAAAGAATATGTTACACTAAAAGTGGAAAAGTTAATATGAGTATGTTCACCTGTGAATACCTCTATATTTTATTCTATGCTTAAAAAACAACAATAAATGCATATATTATGAAGAGATACATGTAAAATATCTTTTAAAAAGACAATTTTAAAACATTTATTTATTTTTGAGGTTCTGAGTTTATTATGAACACAATTAAGCAATCATTTAATGATATTTTTTAACGATTTATGGCATTTCTTGAGCTCCATATAGCTTAGCAACAAGTCAGGAAATCGTGTTGCCCCGTGATGCATTCAAAAGTGACGTAAAGTCCGAGCAAGATGATCTACCTAACTGATTAATAACAACAGCGGTAAAAGTTCAATAGAGACTAAAATGGCATTTACAAGAGATAATTATCTTTTATAAGATAGCTCAAATGTAGCTTTCCAGAAGGTAGCTAAGCTTTCAGACGGCAAAAGGTAACAGTCGAAGTTAAACCCTCTAGAAGTATTTAGTACTCCTTATGATAAGCGGTCACAGCGTAAGTTAAGTTTTAGTAATTTACAATTAATTAAAACATGACGATGCTTAGAAGTTAGCTAACTTCTAACATAAACTTTAAGTCTAAATTGAGTACACAGCATCTTCCTGGTGGAGCAACACGGCACCGAAACGCCGTCAACATCCCGAATCGAGCTACGCCATATTGAAAATGGGGCGCACACGCTCCAAAACATCAACTAATAACTCGTTAAGAACAACGAGTGCTGATATTCTAGATGGCTTACCGTTTTCTATATGATCCGGGCTTTCCATGTTGTTCTGTAAAGTTAGCAATCTGAATAAACAGTTTACCTCGACACTGTTTCAGGTCGACGTACACACAGACCTGCAGAGCAAACGGAGAGACAAAAAGGAAGGGCGGCGCGGTGGGTTATACGTACGGCGCATGCGCTGTAGCAGAATATAGGTCAATACATTCTGCCGTCCAAAAGTTCGCTTGCAGCAGCACAATAATAATACACATCGGTTTTAACGTTAATTTATAAGAGGATTTAATTACCGTACTGTGGAGGAAACACAATATATTGGTGATAATAAGTTTAACGTCGCTATCAAGAGATCATTTCATGGAATGAGGAAAATTACTTATACTTTTTAATAGATATACGTATATAATTGCGCTTTTTGATGTCAATAGTGCCTCGGAAAATACTATTAAACTTAATTTTGACAGATTTTAATTGCATTTCTTTGAAATCAACACATTTTGCACACATTTTTAATGTCAGAAAAAGGATTTGGCAAGTTTTTCCATATACTTTTGCTTAGCTTAGCCCACAAATACATATTCCTCTCACAAAAACAAGGAAAAAAGACAATTAAGACTTTAGATCTTTTTAAACTGAGGTCTTTATTAGCTGTCCACAATATCATGTCATGGAACGACAGAAACCGTAGCATGAGTGTAACATTTCTCTTTGTTGTTTAACTCCACCACATCTCTGCTTCTTACACCATGTATAATTTATATTTTATATATATATGTATATATATATAATTTGTACAATGTACATTTTCCCTTCAAAGGAACAGAAGTAGCAAAAGTTTCATCCCCATGTGGATTTAAACTAACCCATGCAAGTTATCACTGTGTCTAGGGAAAATTAGGTATATTACCAGTAACAAATACGGAGGATAATAAATGCTCAGACAAACACAAAGGAGGGTGTTGAGACAAAGCTGCTGTACAGAACACATTCCCAACAACATTAAACAAGAAGAGCCATGCAAACTGACATTTACTCTACAGCTTTGACCCATTTTGGGCCAGAAATGCCAGAAATGGGACAAGCTAAGCTGTTTTTTTTTTTTTTTTGCTACTGGCATAACATTAAGACTAACAGAAACAGATAAGCATAAAATCTTTGACTTTATTTTCATACTTTAGTTGCTGTTGGGTCACAATAATACTTTAACTCAAGCTCACTGGTAAAATACTCTGATTGTGTGAGGCTACATTAACACTGGCACAAAAAAGTGCTTTGACATCATCATGAACCTTGGTTTGCATCAGGTTATATATATCTTTCAAATAAAGCGTTTCCACTAAAATATGTGACTATGTGAAGATTCATTTAAGTTATTAACATACAGTAAACTCTTTAAAGCATTCAGGGTAAAATAAACAAAAACACACCATGGGGTGCCACAGATATTTGACCAAAAATATATATATTTAAGCAAATTTCAGTCACTCGTTTAGCTCACATTTACACCATAGCTAACCTCATGGGAACACAATCTGATGTAAATATTGCTTCTACTAAATGTCTTAAAGCATTATTAAATATAATTTTTTCAAAACTGCTGAATGTAAAATAAAATATATACTACTATGCATGTAGATAAGAAAATAAAACTGTAGTATAGCATCTATAATCTGTCAATATTTATAGAAGTTCATATATTATGTTAAGATTTTCTCACAATTTAGGCTAAAATATGGATGTCATTTTGAGTGTGCTACAGAATTATATTTCATAAGAATATAAATGGTGATTGATAGTGAAACAAACATTACATGTAAAAATGAAAACTGATTTGACTGTTGCATTTGGTCTGTTGCTGGAAAAAATTGCACAATTTCTTAATCTCCAACCGCTTTGTGTTACATTCATTAAATAGATTTCAGCCGTATATTAAAATACAACTGAATGCATAAAACTAGAGAACCTCTTAATGAATTGTCAATATTTGAACAGAAAAACTGTTGGTAAATATTAGGGACCTCTGGTGGCATTAAGAGAATTACTTGGTATTTACCGTTTTGAAAATATGAAAAAAAATATGGACCCTTTTCGCGTGACGTCACGCTCCGCCATGACGGACATCAAAGCAACCATTACGCTCCTGTAAAGGCTGTCACAAAACAGACACCCGGAAGTCTAATATCGCATTTTATTTCACTTTTAAAATGGTCAGAGTGCTGCGCGGTCGTATAGAAACCAAACTTATTTTATTTTATAACTTATATATGGCGGCGATGGATAGCAGCTGTCAATCATGACTCAGCCTTCAGTGTAATCGCGGATTTGCAGCGAACATTTTTTTTTTTACAACTTAAGAAGATTAACGTTCATACACTTTATAAGTATATATATAATTAGAAAGATAAATTATTCGCACTATGGAGAAGGTGCGTCTAGCCATTGGTAACCATGGAAACAATGCCGCGCCGTCATGTAGCCTAGCATGTACGAAAAAAAAAATGGTTAGCATCTTCTCTTTTGTATGTTTATAATATTGCTACGGTGTAAGGAAAAGCGCTGTTTATGACATAGTGATATAAATCACGTGGTGTGAATTCAGGCAAAGTCGGTAATTTGATCAACACGTCACCAGGGAGGAGATATGGGTCGGGTTCGAAGCTAGCCGTTTCCAATTTTTGTAAATACCGTCGTCAATGAGGCCCAACCAGCTGAGTTACGTTCACAGACAAATTAACTCGACTCGAACAAGTAGAATCCACGAATAAACTGGAAAAAAACAACTTTGGAAAACAATTGCAATCGTTCTGTTAAATACTCTCATCCCTCACTTCCGACGTCCAACATGGCGCCTCGAATGATAGAGTGACGTAGTTGTTAAGGGTCAACACCGTATGAGACAGTTGTGTGGAAAATTCAGGACTGTGAACAAGGTATTCTTATATTCAATGCATAAATTACCAAGAGATGTTTTTTTATTACTTTTGTTAAATTCACACTGTGTATTTAGTAGAGTTAATTTTTTTAAACTGCTAATTAATTTCCTGGACGGTTTCTTGATTTTCTATACATTTTTTCCTTACGATGGATGATCAAAATGTTGTAAAACCCATGCTACACCAGCAGGGGGCGATCATAGATATGTACTTGATTAAAATCCATCGTGTTTTCTTCAACTCATTTCACCGTTTCCTCTCAGAACATTTTCAGCTTGTATTTTAATTTTATGACATCAAAGCATATAGGTAGGAAGAAAACATAACATTTACTTAACTGTTGCAGCTTTTAGTACTGAAATACTGAGGGAATGCAGAAACTGGGTGCTTTTTAATCGTTTTACGACATCCAGACCATTCAGATGCAACACAATTTAAAAAAAATAAGTTTTGCAAAATATTTGGCATGATCTGCAAGGAGCTTTAATAATTAAGTATTTCTGTCATTATACATTCATGTGAAAATACGATTCCCTCCAACAAGATTCAGTGTTTTTCAGAAAAATTTAGACTTGAAGGTATTTAATATATATATATATACACAACTAAAATTTTAAATAATTTAAATAAACAATAGAAGAAAAGACTGTCAAGTTTTTTTTAGAAGGTTTCCACTTTTAAATCTCAGACATCTTTAGTTTGGTTACTGTTTAAGTGAGAGAAAAGATATATAAAAAAAAATAGACATCTCAGAATAATTTGTAATCAGATTTCAAAATAAAACTGCTGACATGTCCATGTTGGCCGACAAAGCATGTTCACCCTGAGAGCAGACAGTAAGATGCTAAAAGTCTCCAAAAACCCTAAAATGTCACCACACAACCCACAGCAGGTTTGTGTTACTTTTTGATATGAAAGTGTAAGGAAGAAACTTCAAGTTTAACTTTATTGATGCTCTCAAAGAGAAACATGAAGATTTAAGTTCGCAAGAAAGACCAGGAAAAACATTTTCACAAGTCTGAAATTTCTCTTGATATCTTTCATTTAGTTATGAAGACGATGTTCATTTTTGTTTTGTAAGCGCAACTGTATCACTTTGTTTTCCAGAAATCAACATAAATTTGATTAGACATCAAATTGCTAAAATTTTCTTAGCTCCTTGTGATGTGCTGGACATTATTTATTATATTTCAGTTTCATCTTTGGCTTCTTACTTATAGTTTCATTATTTTTTGTTTAATTTTTGGAAAGCTAGACTTTTTTAAAAGTTGATCTTTATATTTCCTCCACCTCTTCCTCCCTTTCACCACCAAACAATGACAGTAAAATATTATTTTGTGTGTAACTTCAATTCAATACTAAACAGCTAAAATAAATTAATACACAGATGGTAATTTAAATGCTGCAAACTAGCATGAATCTTGTAATCTATCCTGATAATCTGGGATGCTTCAGAGCAAAAATAATTGGAGGGGAAACCCTTCGGTTCAGCTAAAACTGGAGCAACCGGCGTCCCGCAGCGCAATGTTGCATAACACACAAGTCATACAGATGGATTAAACATGCAAGCTTGCATAATCCGGACGCACAGCGGGGAGCACGTTTAGTGAGGCCAGTAAGTGTGGGGATTTTATACCGGCGTACAAAAACGATGACTTCCAGAAGATATTTACAGTCTGCGTTCAAAAACGTGGTCCGTCTCCAGAATCCCGCTCTGTCTTGTGGCGAATAAAAAGTTAATAAGCAGCAATTTCTTTTACTTCCCGCTCAGAAAAGTGGTCCATGAAGTAAGCTGTGCATAAAAAAAGCAACATAATGGCAGCTCAGTAAAGGAGGAGTCATGCAAAAAGACGAATTATTTCCCGTGTTTTCGGAATCAAGTCAGCATAGATTTCGGGTTTATTTGAACCGGCTCGGCGGCGGCGGCCACGGCGGAAGTTCCTGTGATCAGTTTGGCTTCTGCAACATGGCAGATAAAACACAGTGAAACGTGTCCAGCAAAAACACACCGACAGACTGAGATGTAAGCAAGTCCACCTTAAAAAGTCCTCACATTGCTACGGGCCGTATAGCAGGGATTTCATTTGCTGCTGCCATGGCGTCCACTTCCAGAAAATGTATCGTTTGTATTGAATGAGTAAAACTTCTACTTTAGTTTCTGAGTGAAAAAAGTGTAAAATATGTATTTCATGCATATGTTCTGTATGAAACACAGTTGGATTATTGTGAACGAGGCGTCTTGACCGAGTCGGGTTTGTTTTTATCCGCAGTGAAGTGAACAGCCGTCAGGACAGAGGCTCAAGGCAAAGAAACAAAGTTAAGTCACAAACGTCTACATCAACGTTCAACAAGCAGCAGAATTAAAGGGAAATCCTGGCGGTAGATCGTCCGACAGCAGTTTGACGTGGGCGGGACAGTGTTTGCTAAAACGGGCGTTACATCGATGCTGCGGCTGGATGGGAGCGCGGCGGGCGGCGGTCACACCACCGAGCCCTTGGAGGTGGAGAGGTGGATGGAGTGGATGCGAGTGGCCAGCGTCTTCTCCAGGTCGTGGAGGATGTCGGAGCAGAGGCCGGGGCTGGACGCGGGGCTCTCGGCGGCGGACGGCTCGTACAGGAGCTGCTTGAAGGCGTCCAGTTCGATCAGCAGCACCATGTTCTTCAGGAAGTAGCCCTCGATGAATGCAGTTAGCTCCAACGCACCGAGAAACTGCAGAGAGAGAAAAAGGTGGAAAAATGCAGCATTGAAAAATGGGGAAATATCAGTTTTTTCTTTTTATTTACTTTAAGTTATCCGATTTGTTTTTGCAAAATGTAAAGTCATTCTAAACGTGATCTGCTTTGGAAAATGTGAATAAATAGAAACCAATCATATCTCAAAAAAACCTTAAAATCAAACAGTTTGTTATGACTTATAATTTCTTTAAAAGTCTTCATCTTGACCACAAAACTCCTAAAACTGAATAGTAATTTAATTAGTTTACTGGTTTGTAACTTTGATTACATACATTTTATTACAGGCACTGATCACATTTTTCCTCTTTTTGGACCAGAATCCACCTGCTGGCATTCACTTTTTTCTCTTTTCATTCTTTTTTTCTTCTTGCTTTTGTCAAGACAACGGCGAGTTAGAGCCTCTCAGAAATCAGCTGTCAATGGAGGCATTAATAGATGAGGGAGGAGATGAGCAGGTGCATTCACAGTCTGAGGCGTGTTCCCACCTTGGCGTGTTTGTAAAGGTCCACGCAGGTTTCAGTGGTGATGTTCTTGGAGCAGATGATCTCACAGTGTCTCTGAAGGGCCTCTAGTTGGAAGAACTTGGCTGCAGACAGGAGCTGCAGGGAACGGTACATGCAGGATTAAATAAAAACAAACTCAAAGTGATGACGCTGCCATGCAAACCCTCTGCAGTACCTCCATCACTTCTGTGTTGCGGATGTGCAGAGACTCTGTGCCTCCGCAGTACAGATACTGCATGACCAGCTGCAAGACAAAACATGCCAACACATTTAAAAGTAAATAAAAGGCTCCAGATCCAGGTTTTTCATATACCAAAAATACTTTTTTTAATAAAATCTGAACAGCTGTTGGTATCATGTAAAAGAGTGATTGTACTTTACTGGAACAAAACAACAGGACCGAGTATCGATCACTGGATCAGGAAAACTGAGTTATTTGAAAACATTTGGAGATCCCTCAGGATATTTGTGGACTTTTCTCTACAGGAAAGAGTTTAATTATTATCTCCTGTATATATTTAAAAATATATAGATATGTATCCAAGAGGCGCTTATTGTGTTGATTATATTAGCTACATATCAAAATATGTGCAAAAATTCACATGGAAAAAGTAAATGAAAAGATCTGGGATACAGTTTTACTGTAGGGTTTCCTCCAGTGTTTTATAAGCCTGGCGGGCCACCAGGCTTTACTTGTGCCCCCACCAGGCTAAGCATTGCTTTTTTTTATTTAAGTCTTTTTAAAATGTTTACATTTTTAAGACTTTATGGTTGGTGTTCAGGCATTAATCTTCCAATCTTTTAATGACACATAATTATCAAGTGATATTTTCAAATTTCCTGTCAACTTTAAACATTTTTTAACTTAAAAACACGACCAACTGCTGGATGAATGACTGGCCCAACACCCAACCACCGGGCTCAGCAGGTTTTCTGGGGAAGCTTCCAGTCTTACACATATATAACCTGCTAAAAATAAATAAAAAATCAACTTCTTACGTGGAAAATGTTGTATTTGACATGGCTGATCTCAATGCATGTGTTTTCTGCTGCTGGTCTGTTCTGGAGCAGAGACTTGAACCTGGTTGAAACACAAAACGTGTCAATTTTTCCATCTTATTGACTAAAATCAAGCATGTCTGCATGCAGCTTCCCAGTACCTGGCTGATGCTGTAAACAGCAGCACCTTGTGTGCATAAAACGGTTTCCCCTCCACCAGGAAGGTGACGTCAGACATCTCCTTGTTGTTCAGGAAGTGCGGGTCTGGGAAAAACAAAATGCTTTTATGCAAGAAAACTAATTATGAAGAGCAGCAAACAGCAGAAGAAAAAGCTGATGTTGGTTTTACATCGAGGTTCCGCTCCAAAATAAACAATTACTATTTCATTTGTTTTCCAAGCTGTTGTTCCAATGAGTCTCTAAAACATTTCTCTAAAACCCTCATTAACGTTTGGCTCCTTCTATGCTTCTTTTCTGATGTAAACAGCAGGTGGCGGTGCAACACTGTGCAAGTTTCCTGCTTAACTTCAAGGTAAAAAGTTATTATTCCCAGCAAGTGTGAACTGAATTAAAGTAATAAACAGAAGCACAAAATGGATGACTTAAAAAAATTATAATAATGATGTATCATTTGTTTAGTTTCAAGATGAGTTAAAACCTAAAAATGATAAATTTACCATTTAAAAACCTACATGGTATTTTTAGGAATTGAATTAAATGGTACCTGAATAAATCCCTACAGTATTAAAACATTTACATTTAATTTATGAAGCTATTTTCATCTACTTCATAATCACAAAAAGAGAGAAATCTCAACGTTACTCACTTCAGGATGTAAAAACCAACAATATAAAAGCTTAATATTATAATGTTTATTTAATTAGGGGTTGTTTATTTGAGTAAACGGCTAATAATGATAATTAGCAACTATTAGCTGCACTTTGCTGCCCAAAATTTACATTGTTGCGATTATTCCCTGTTTTGTAATAAAATAAATATGTAAATATACAATTATTTGTATCATATTTTTTCATTATTTAACATACAATTTAAATGCTAAATTTAAATGTAACATTTAAATTTAAGTTATAAATATAAATGATGAAAAATGTATGCAAAGTTGCTCATCATTTCCAATTTCTACAATTCTACCCATCTATAAATTACAGATTAATACTAATATTAATAATTTGCTCTCTGTTATTGACTAATGTCGTTAAAATGCATCAAATCCAAAAATACAAATAATTTGCTATATCAGCTGCAGATCAGATCAACCATGATTCAGCTGTTCACACTCTGACCACTAGATGGTGGTAAAACACTTCGAATAGGATGATCAACAAGCGGAGCGTATATGGGACAAAGGGAAAGAAGATAGATGCTGATTTGCGACAATCGTCCACAACGATATCAGAAGGATTTAAGACACAAAAGAGTCAGAAACACATGGAAATAAATAAAAAATGATTCTGTTTCCACAAAGTGAAGGCTCACCCAGGCGTGACGTCTGTTTCTTCTTGATCTCTGTCAGTTTGGGGATGGGGAAAGGTCCGTAGCACTGCGTGAAAATGACCGACAGCTGCTGGCTAATCACTTCATTCTGCAGACACACAGCAGCAGCACCGTTAGGGACAACAACTTTCCACATGCTGCGGCTTTAAACCCCTTGGTTTCCCCCTGCTAATCCTGAAAAAACATCATGCAAATGAGGAAGCTGATAGATTCAGTTTGTATTCCCAACAAGCCAGCCCGTCTTTTGTCTGTAGTCTGAACAAGCGGTTTGCTGCTGTGAAGGGAAGCCCCCGGCGACCTTGCTGGTTCGCAGGATCTGGAACATGAGCGGCAGGCCGTGTGTGATCAGCTCCTCCGTGTACTCGTCCTCCTGGATGCAGCTGAAGTCTTTGAGCAGACCCTGGATCAGCGGCCGGCGGTTCTGCATGAAGCAGGTGCGCAGGGACTCGAGCCAGGTGTGCAGCGTCCAAGGAACGCCTGGGAAAAACACACACGCACACACAAAATAAACCGCAGAGAGTGAATACAGAGAAATGGAGAAAAACAAGGGTAGAGTCACAGGAGACAGACGGATCATGTTTCTGCACTGGATGTCATGAGTGTTGGGTTCGTGGGAAATCAGAGGTAAAACAAATGGAGAATCTGAGTTTAATTAAAAGTGCTTGTTAATAACGGCTCTAATGTGATTGATGGAAATGAAGTGAGCGTAAAACACAGCAAGGCAGAAAATTAGCTGCTTATTCTCTGCCTTCATAATGATGAAGATGGGTTTAAAAATCTTAAAGCTGCAGGCTTCTTTACAAAAATATGTTTTTTACAAATCTGTTAGTCTCTGTGTCATGCCAGTGTGTCTATTGCAGTCTGAAGAAATGCACCGCTCCCGGTCAGAAGCAACCAATCAGAGCCGGGAGGGGGATTGTAGCGCTGTCAATCATGCTCGTGTACACTCTGTTGAATGTACTAATGGTGGAGAAACGACTTATCTGGGATATTTAAAATGTCTTCCAGTTGTGGTGTTAAACATTCATGAGAATTTAAAGTTTATTCATCTTTGAGAATGTGTTCTGGAAAACAGTCTCAAACAACGATATTATTGTTTATCGTAAGAATTTCTGTGGACAATTTATCGTCTAGATAAAATCTGTTATCATGACAGACCTTCGCACACCACTGAGGTAATTTGTTTACACTTTCCTTTTCCCTCTACCAATGTTCATCCTGTTTGTATCAAAGCCAAAGTTCTGGCTTCCCGGCTGATTCACTAAAACGTGGAGGTGAATGCACTGGACGCTGACAGCGGCCACATTTAAAACACGAGAAGCGAGGACAAAGCTCCATCATCCTGTTCACACCTTTGACCCGTTACTATGGCCTCAGATAAAACGGCTCCTGTTTTACGGTTGGGCGAGCTGCAGTGGGTGGGAACAGGACGGGACAGGACGGGCACAGCATGAGCACATCTGCAGGACAGCTGGAGGCTTGTGTGCCACTGAGGCATGCATTAGTAAGTCTGACCTAAGCTGCGGATGTCAATGGTGATGTCCACATGGCCATGCTCTGCGCTATGGTACATGGCCTCTCTCAGGGCCCGCAGTTTGGCCTTTCCTGTTCGCAGCGTCCCGCTGCAGTTGGCCTGCGGAGCCAGCCTCTTCTCCCCGGGATCTGAACCCTCGGCCAGGATCTCCTCCAGTGACAAAACGTCCCCCTTCTCCTTCTCTGAGTGGGACAGGAGCTTCCGGAAAACATTCCTGCACAATAGGGAGACAAAACGCAGAGTTGTACCATGGGTAAAAAAAACAAAACAAACAAGATTAGCTCTTTCAATTCACGCAGGAGCACTACAGCTATTTCTCTTGGTAACCAGAAAAATCCTCAGCTGGTTTTATTTAAATTCTGCTTTATCCTCTGAAAATGTTACAGTAAATCAAAATGAGTATGCACATGCAGATATATTAATCTATAAATGAGCGCAGAGAAAACTTAAATTTAAGTTACTCAGAGCTGTAAAGTCTGATGGCTGCAGGCAGAAATGATTTCCTGTGGTGCTTTTTGGTAAAATGAGGGTTAAAAACTGGACTTAGAGGAACAAAGTTTTGCACATGTTTGTAATAGAAACACAGCTGGGTTTATTTCGATAGAAAACTTTTTAAACTAATGTGAAAAACTGAGCTTAACCCTCATCGGCCAAGTTTTGGTATATTTTTAATAAATTCTCTCTAGATGACATTTGTTGTGAATTGGCGCTTTATAAATAAACTGAACTGAGTCTGGTGTTTGTGCACCCCCTTTCTAATGCCACTCTGGGCAACTGCCAGATCAAAACTGCCAAAGATATTTAAAAAAAATCATGATGTAAATGAAAAATCGACTCATGACCCGTCACTGCATTGCTGCAGCAGTGGTAACAGAAGCCCTGGTCTGAATGGATTCTAACAAATGCGGCGTGATCCCAGTTCGATAACGCATCATTGCTCCATCTGCTGCAGCGAGTTGGAGCGTGCAGCGCCGTGAAGCTGATCAATGTCGGGCTAGAGGTCTGTGCATGTAGAGTTTCATGTTTTCTATTCTGATTTTATGTTTTGGGGATGATTATTCTCTGTTCCTTCATCTCAATCTTTGATTAGATCTTGTTTCTGTTTCTTGTTACTCCAGATTAATTACAGTTCTTAGTCCTAGTAGTTCTTTATTATTAGATTAATTTCCTAGTCTCATGTGTGCTTCTCGTTCGCCCCGTGTATTTAAACTCTTCTCCTGAAAAAACACAAACTCTCACCAAGTATTTTTAATCTAGTTTCTAGGACAAATATTTTGTACGCTTGAAATAAGACAAAACTAATTTACAAATAACATTTCAGAAAGACACAGGAGCTTGTTTTAAGTAAATAATTCCTTAATAGTAATGAAAAAGTTACAGTTTAGATGGATATCTTTATTTATAATATGGGGAAAACGTCTTGCTATAGTTACTGGACTATTGAATAAAAACAAGCTTGTTTAAAGGTTACTTATAAGTTAGTTTTGTCTTAGTTTAAGTAATATTTACCCTAGAATACTTGGTAGGATTTGATGTTTTTACAGTGTTCTAACTTATTTACTATACAATTTGATCAAAATAAGAGCTTTATTGATATTTCACTTATAAAATTAAAACAAGCTCCTATATCTTGCTGAAAAGTTACTTTTAAGTTAGTTTTGTCTTATTTCAAGTGTATTAAAAATATTTGCACTTCAATAGACCAAAGATATTTGGTAAGATTTTGTATTTTTTGCAGTGTATTTTACACTCTTTGCTGGTTAATCTCGTTATTTTTTTCCCCTTAAGCATTCTTCATTTACTCGGACTTTTCTACTTTCCTCCACCATCAAAACACGACAGATTTTAGATCCTTAAAAATGATCGCTGTCAAAACTAAATTAAAACTGAACATTACATATAGTTAGTAGCCTTAATCTGCAGATAATCTGCGTGAGAAGAACCAGCCCTAATTCAGTCTCGGCCTCTTTACAACACATCGCAGCGTGATCACCACTCCATAATTGATTGTCTTAATAATGCTGCATTGTGCTGCTGCCGTCGCTCTCCGCTGCACTTCATTTCCCCGCCGCCCTGAATGCTAATAGGTTTTATCTTATTCAGGCCGTAAAGTGCAGCCGAACACATCGTCACGGAAACGGAGATATCTCCCGTGAGGAGCAGATTGAACGGATGTGAAGGGATCGATACTGTGGTGATCAGAGACGAAGATACAATATAGAAGCTGTGTTTTAATTTTGACTAGAACTAATTAAAGTTTCTAACAGCTTAACAGCAAGAAAGATAAAATAATATGTTATATTTATTTGAATGCTCTCTTTCTCTCTGTTCTGATTAAAATTGAAAATCTCACCTTTATTTAATGTAACGTCCATGCGCTTATCCTTCTCCACAAATGTTTCTGTCATTCTGTTATGAGAAAACTTTCTTGTTTCTCATTTTTAAAAGTCTGGGAGCCAAAAAGAGCGGCTTTACACGGTTCTGCTCCATCTGTTTCCCCCTCCCGACTGTTTTCAGTCTTTTCAAAGCGTAGAAGAAGAGCGCCTGCTGTTCGTTGCGTCTATGGGGCTCAGCACTGCCCCCTGTCAGTGAGGCACGGTACTTTATACTAGCTTTATACTAGTATAGTAACTCATTTTCGCTTTGGGCCAAATCATGATCATGAATGAGCCGGTTGTGCAAGAATGTAAAACTTGTTCACAAACTGATAAAATATTAATAAAATCTTAAAATTAAAAATTATTGAACATCTTTTCAGTCCCTCCAGGATTTCATGATTCTTTTTGTGATGTTATGCAATAAAAATCAAAGTGTTTGTGGTACTAATTTGGAAATATTTGCAATATTTGCGCTTATTTATGCTGGTATTTGTGACTTTTTATTACTCGCGAAAATATCACTAAATAATTATGTTTTCTTTTCAGATTAATACCTGAACACCAACTAAAAAGACTTAAAAATGCAAACATTTAAAAACAAATTAAATAAATAGCAATGCTTAGCCTGGTGGGAGCACAAGTAAAGCCTGGTGGCCCGCCAGGCTTATAGTACACTGAATGAAACGTTGCTTCTAATTCAAGTAAAGCACTTGTTGCTGAAAATGTGCTATGTAAATAAAATTCTTACTTCACCACATAAAAAGCCTTGACCATAAAAATGGTGAAATTACCACAAAAAAAAAAACAATTTATAGAAAATTCAATGATTTTGTTAGCATTGTTAGCATGTATTTTACTCCCTATGGCCTTATTTTCACTCATAGGATTGCAGGTGTATTTACGTTGATTGACTTGTTTCACCTGTGTCCGTGCGACGCTGCCAGGCTGAACGAGTTCATGTCTCCCAGCGGAGTGGAGGAGATGCCATTGCGACACATAGTGCCGATCATGGGGTCTGCTCCTCTTTCCAACAGCAAGCTCACCAGCTCAAAGTTTCCTAAAAGAGAGAAAATTATAGATTTACAGAATTAGAAACCACATCAGTTTACTTCTGCTCTGTTCTTAAAGGTCAACAGTTCAAATGTTAGCATGGAAACAAGCCTAATAACTTAAAAATAATTAAGTTAATTTATTTATAATTTTGCAATATTTGTGCTTATTTATGATATTACATGCGACTTTTCGTGGCTCGCCATATTGATCACGGACTATCTGACATCAATTAAGGCTGAGGCAGCAGTGTGTTAAAAGTAAGAAATACTGCCCCCTACAGGAGAGTTAGCGTCACAAAAACCAAATGATTTGTAACATTTTTGCAGAAAATTAGCAATAAACTTACATCTGTGCACTAGTATGAAAAAATGCTGGGATCTGTTGACTTTATGCGAATTTCCACACAGAAATTTTTAGAAAACTGGAGAGACTGACTGATCTAATTTAGCTTTAGCATCTGGGCCTGTCAAGTAAACAAATTATGCTGGACGATAAACTGTCCACAGAAGTTATTGCAATAAACGATAATATTGCAGTTTGAGACCATTTGGTAATGGCATAATAATAATAATAATAATAATAATAATAATAATGCAAGAACACATTAAGATCAATTAACTTTAAATTCTAATGAACATTTCACACTTGAACTGGAGAATATTCAAAATAAATAAACAGAACAAATAAAATGAATAATAAAGTCTCTATAAACAAAACTATCCTTCAAAAAGCATAAAAATGAAGATTTTTGTCATCTAGTTTTTGGTGCAAAGACAGAAAAATGACAAATAATTCAAATGGAAATGATTGAGTTTGTTTAAATGTATCATGCGATTAATTGATTTATTGAGTTTGACACGTTAAGTGGTCCTCAGCCTGAAAAAGTTTGAAAAACACTGCTCTAGTTTCTAGTGCAGACTTCAAATAACACAAACTACCTTAAAAGTAACTTTTCAGGAAGCAATAGGAGCTTTTTTAAAGTAAATAATTCCTTAGTATTGACGTGTCAGATTACAGTGTGTGCTGCTTCACCTGCAGCTGCAGCAAGCTGGAGCGGCGTCTCTGTGTAGTTCTCCGCCCCATCCTGCAGGGCGCCCTCCACATTGGCTCTGTTATCCAGCAGTAACTGTGGGAGAAATGGAGGAGGGAAACAAACAGGACAGGAGAGGGAAAACAAGCGAAGGAGACACGGGGTGTTACATTTCGGTTTGGCGAGAGTAAAAGCCTCGGCTGCTGGACAGACTCTGAATATGAATCACACTTCCAGCCTCGGCTTCTGGTTCAGTTCTGCTACTGATGTTGAGCTGAGGAGGAAGAATTTCTTTTCCTGGAGACAAAACTCTGATTGTTGGCATAAATATTAATAGCTTAAAGATCCTGGAGGCAACAATGTGCAACAATAACTACTACTCCAATAAAAGATATCTTATACTAAGAGTGGAAAGACACTCTGTGTCCCTGCGGCTCTGTATCATCCTGCCTGAGCTGCGCTTTTCAGCTCAGCTTCAGGAGTTTTCTGCTTGTTAAATGTCGGGACATAACTGTACATCTAGTTAACGCCCCCTAAAAGGATAGCTCAGGGTTGTTTCCAGCTGGGGTTTTGTGAAGTAGTTATCAGTAGTCAGCATCTCACTTGATCTAGAAAGAAGTGTTTATGTGCGAAACTTTAATTATTTAACCCTTAATTTCAACACATGCAAACAAGAACATCAACTGAACAATATAACAGCAAACATGACTTTAAAGATATGCTGGCTGATACTTTAAGGCACAAGCTAACGCTGCGTCTTACAATCACAATGTCTTTGTATTTTAGAGCAGGAATGACATGTTTTTTGAAAAGTGTGCTACCTATTTGTTCCGTTTTCAACCCCTTTTACTCTGACACATTTAATTAAAATCTATAATGTCTATTTCTAAGAAATGTCCAGATTTTTCTGAGATTAATCATAACACTGTCATAAACACAGCACCTGTCAGGAGTGTGAAGGAGCCTTAAATGAAAGTTTATGACTATTGTCATGAAGTGTCATTCAGTAAATAATGAAACTTTTAACAGTCAAGTTTGCATTTTTCTGTAAATAATATTTTTATGCAAAGTTGCATTAAAACTTTCATTGAAAGTGTCAAGTTTGCATTAAAAGTGTAATTATTTATTGAATGAAACTTTGTGACAACAGTTGTAAACATTTATGAAAACTCCATTACGTTCCTGACTGCTGTTATGTCAGGTCAGTCTTATGCACAACCCTTCAAATAAAGGATTATTCCTTAAACTTTTGTACATTTTGTCATGTTACATTTTTGAATAAAAGTCAATATATTTTACTAGGATGTAGTAAATGGTGGAAGATAAATCTGACAAATGTAGTCTGGTTCTTTTGAGGTATGTCTCTAACCGGCTTTTCTCAGTCAAATTGGATGAATAACAACTGTGAACATCCAATATTTTAAGCTTTCCCTGAGATTCTCCGCTAGATTTACGTTTAGGGTTTGCAGTGCAAAAACTCTTCAAATAAAGTGTTGCCGTTTAAGCACTGTACCGTGAAGCCGGATCCCTTTTATGTAAGATACTGTCAACAGATGACTACCCCGCAGAACCCCGATTGAACTATCAGACCCAATTAATTCCTCTTCTAAAGCACAGCACAACAGGACCAAGGAAGGAGTAATAAAGGACTTCAGGCATCATTACTATGATGATGCACAGTCATTATCAGTATTTTTTAGTACAAAGGTGAGGTCAGGGGGCCAGAGGTTAGAGGTCACAGGTCATTAACGTAACTACCTGCACGACAGGGACGTGTCCGTGCAACACGGCGAACGTGAGTGGCGTCGCCTGGCGCGTTTCGGGGTAAACTGAGGGGTGCTTGTTTACTGTGCTTGGCACCTGGGAAGTCATAGGTGAAGTTCAGGGAGAGAGATACACAGCTGTTATCACATTCAGAGCTCAGGGGGAGAGACGGGGAGGAAGCAGAATGCAGGACAGGTGGAAGCAGGAAGAGGGCAAGACGGCGGGCCGAGATTTTCCTCTCGAGTTTTGCAGAAAATCTTGAGCAAGTTTTAATCCTTCCCCTCATCTCAAATCCCCGCCCTAAGCATGAGGAGCTACATCTGCCCGGACCCGGTTCTCTGTGTCGGTGTGGCTCCACCTTGTCGTGGAGCTTCGTCTCAACAACAAATGAAACCAGAGAGAAGATGTAACGGTGACGACAAACGCATGCAGGACTGGAGGTGACGTCTCAGAAGCAAAGCGGAGGCGTCGCTCAGCGGGCTTTTTATTGCTGATTAAATGATCGAAATGATTTGCAAAAATCACCCAGAGGAAAAACAACTATTTAATGTGATGTCGCATTTCATTTGGGCTCTGATGCTAAGCAGCAGCGGAACCGTTGGTGTTTTATTGTGTAATGATAGGAATTATTAATGTCTTTATAATTACAGGCAGCCGCGGCAGAGGAGGAGTAAAATCTGAGGCAGCGACTGCTGTATACATAATTATTTATATGTATTTATTTGTCCATGTGTGTTGTGTTCACTTTTTAAAATTCTGATGAGTTTGGACTCAGTTAATACAGTTTAAATAATTCTGGATCATTGTTAAGGCTTCCCAATTATCAAATTAAAACCAAAAGATAACAAAAGAAAAAAAGGCAAAAATGATTTCACAATGGCAACAAATTAAGGGAGGAAGAGAAGCGCGCACGTCTCCAAATTGCTCCTATAAGCTAGTTGCTGGAACTCTGACAGAGCACAGTTAGAAAGACCCATTGAAAAAGGTTTTAATCACACATATTGTGGTAGATCTTTTCACGTTTTCACAAAATTTAAAGGGGCAGTATCATGTAAAAAATAAATTTTTGAACGTTGCATCGTGTTGTAATGTTACTCCCTCATCACAAACAAACCCAAAATGTTGCCTTGATTCTGACACGCATGTCTGAGAAATCCTTAAATCTCCATGGCAACCACTCAGCTGTGCAAAACGCCTGGGTGGGCCAAGCCCCGCCTTCACGGACGAAGCTCTAGTAGGATTTTCATCAGCAATAAATCAACAAAATGTGTCTCCATCCTCCAAGAGAGACACATTTATTCCAAATTAAGTAATTATTTATCCAGTAATAAACTCCTGAATGATTTCAAACAGTTGTCATTTGCTTCGGAGTCGCCACAGGGAAAAATCTAAAGAAGCCATCACTACGGTGAGCAGCGATACAGACACACAGGAAAAACTGCAAAGGAAAAAAAAAAAGAAAAAGCATGATTTATGATTGCAAAGCCGTTATTTTACTGTCTTATTTCAACTTAACAAATACGTGCAATAAAGTTCATGCGGTACGTGGCAGCGAGTTACACAGAGTGCACCTGGTTGTGTAACAGTGGTGTGTTATTGATGCGCCATAAAGCAAACTGCTGCTGGATAGCTGCGGCGCGAAGCGAAATGAAGTGACGGGCAGAGCGGAGGGACTATCAGCGGATTATTATTCAGGATCGGTGGGAAGAAAAACCGACAAACGATAATCGTTTGTTATCGGTGCACTTTGTGTAACGAGCAGAGAGCGAGCAGGTGAGACAGAAACAGGAGAGGTAAGAGAGGGGAGAGGGGACAAAGTTCTCACAGAAACAAAAGTGAATGAAACATTAAACTGGGACAGAAACATTGTGATGTGTTGGAGAGACTGAACTCTGACCTCGCTGTTGATGTCGGCGCCGGCGTCCAGCAGCATCTGGACCATGGCCTCGTCACCGCGCACGCAGGCGTACATGAGAGGCGTCATCCCCTGCAGGAAACACAAGATGGCCGCATCGGAGATTCATGTTGTGTTTTCTTCCCTTAAATAAAATAAACATGTTTTCTTTTGTTGTTTGTAAGGAAATCTGAGGTTTGAGGCTCTTCACTTTTCTTTTGTGGGTTCAGTGGAGTCTGTACATATTTTCACTGTAAACAACTCGGGAGGTGAAAACCGGGCAGAGCTGCAGGAAACCAGGAGAGAGATAGAGAGAGATAGAGAGAGATAGAGAGAGATAGAGAGATAGAGAGATAGAGAGATAGAGAGATAGAGAGATAGATAGATAGATAGATAGATAGATAGATAGATAGATAGATAGATAGATAGATAGATCCATCCATCCATCCATCCATCCATCCATCCATCCATCCATCCATCCATCCATCCATCCATCCATCCATCCATCCATCCATCCATCCATCCATCCTCTGGATAGCCTGCCTTTCAGTCCCAGATCAGTAAATTGTTCTTTTTCTTTTTGTATTTTATAGAAAGTCGAAGTTCGAACTACATCGTTCGGTTTATCCAGAGTGGAGGTAAGTATTAAATCTGAACCCGATTCTGCAGCTTCTCCTCGTTCCACTGCTCAGTCAACATCCCACTTTTACTGCATCAGGTGCATTTGGGAATTTCCGGCTCCATCAGTCGGTGAAGGTATCGGTGATTCCTAGCGGCGATCAGTGAAAGCTAATCTGGCTTTCAGATTTTTAAGCTACAAGCTTTTTGAGAGTTTATTCTTAAACACAAAAAAATCAGCACATTTCACTGTATTTTATTGGTTATTTATATGATATAACAACACATTTATGGAGCAAAGGAATAAATTGATGCATGGTTTTTACATTTTCTCTGCCGTTAGTACATTTAGCAGCGAGTACATGAGCTTAATTGACAGCCTCAAGAATCTCCTGCTGACACTGTTGTTGGTCATTTCTTCGATAGTAGCTGTCACAACATAGCGATAATTTTAACAAATATTTAGAGAACATTTTATTATAAAAAAATTAAAGAGGCATGAATAGTTTTGCGAGACACTATAATTTGTATTAAATTATGGTTTTATACCCTTGTAATTCTCTCTCAACCAGATGAGAGACCACAAGAAGTTAAAAGAGCAATAAAGTAAAAGCTGCGGCTCGTCTTCCTGTCTGAACTCATCATGGCGGCCATCGGTGGCCATAACGGCCTCCTGATTAACTAGATCAGTTTTCCAGAAAATACTAAAGACTGAATGACCACAGAGGGATACGAGTCTCTGACATAAAGTGCTGCAGCGGGTTACGAGTGGCTCATAAAAGGCCTCTGTTGAACATAATGGCCCGAGTCAGACATATGATTGAAGTCGGCTTTGCAGAAGCCTGTTGAAAACACTTCAGCGCCTCTGATGAATGGAAACAACGCTCTGCCTTGCTTACAGTAAAGTTTTCATGCTCTTTCTTTCTAAGCTCAGAGAACAATGTGTGTGGGTGGGAAAGCCTGCATGTGGTTGGCACTGCAAAAACAGAAAATTCAAGTAATTCTGGTCTAGTTTCAAATGCAAAATATTGTAGTAACCTTGAAAGTAGACAAAATTAACTTAAAAGTAACTTTTCAGCACGATATAAGACTCAGTAAGTTCTTAATATTGATAAAAAAAAGTACTTATTAAACTGGCATTTCAAAATTATTCCATGGTTTGAAATTATTTCAAGTTTTCTGTGAGAAAAGTAGGGAATCACCATGGCAACCGGTGACCTAATTTAAAAGCTTTTCCTTAATATATTAACCCTTCACAACCAAAAGACGGGTTCCTCGTTGGCAGATAAAATTTTACTCATGTTATATGTATAAACATAAGTGAAATAATAATGAAGCTCGTATTTTGATAAGTTAGAACACTGCAAAAACAGAAAATCTTACCAAGTATTTATTTTATTAAAACAAGTTCCTATTTCTTGCTGAAAAGCTACTTGTAAATTACTTTTGCCTTATTTCAAGTGTACTAAGATATTTGCACTAAAAGCAAGACCAAAAACACGCTGTAAGCTTTTGTGTTTTTGCAGTGTGCTGTTGATTATCTGCAGGACATAAATTGAGGTTCAAAAGGTCTTTCAGTTTACAGACAGTCATTTCGACCAGAAATTACCAAACTGAACATAAGTAATGATTTAAAGATAATTACCTGAATGAATCACCTTTATTCTATAAATGTGATTTCTGTTTTTCTTTTTTTTTTATCAGTAGTTCAAATAGATTGAGATTGACTCATTTGGTTGGATTCCAAGAATAAGTAAAGATAATCGACCATGATTGCAGTTAAAAACGGCACAATTACAACACAGTTCTCATCAAGTTTTCTGGCATTTAGCAAATATAAACAATTTTTTTAATCCTAAACAAGACCAAAAACAAGAAAGGTTTGTTCTGATTAAACTTTAGAAAAGGGGGATAAAAATGTGTTTGTGTCTTTTTATTAAGCATAAATATCTGGTTTCAACTGTACATGTAGGAGTAGGTAAGAGCCTCTCACAATAATCAATAAATCAATTAATCGCATGCTAAATTAAAGCAAGTTCAATAATTTCCATTCGCATGACTTTGTTGATGGTTTCTTACTTTAAACATGAATTGTACAGTTTCCCACTTATATCCCACTTTATGTAATATTTGGAAAGATCTTTTATATATCACCTACAACAGGAGGAAATCTGTTTTGCATGTATTGCCCCAAACTTCCACACAATATGTCAAATGCGGCGCAATGTGACTGTTATGCAAAATTTGCTCATCTATTCTTTGGATACATTTTGTCAAGTCAACAAGTTGTTTCTTCAGACATTTGTTGGTGTTTTAAGTTCTGTTATGCTGCTCTTGGCAGTTGGTAGTTACCATAGCAACCAGTAACTGACAGCTCCTCCCCCTTTTTTTCCGTTGCCGTCGGTAACCGTGGAATGTTCTAGAATCAACTCTGTTTACTTTACAAGTGTTTAGACACATTTAATCATTTACAGTGTTTCATGAGTAATTTAGCTATGTTTTGTTTGTTTTTTAATGGTTATCATTATTAATGTTCATTTCAGCTATGCTTAATTTTACAAACTGCTAACTGGGAGTTAATGCTTTGTAGTTTGTTTAGGATTATTTATTGTATTTTATTTAATGTTTAGAGGCAGAAGCTGCTGGAATGATGATGATTACCAACTTGATTTCCTCTTCTGTTATAATAAATGCAGTGAACCTGAAGGTGTTTGTCTGGACCTACTGGACCTGAGACTAACATACAGCTCTCGATAAAATTAATAGACCATTTATAATTATCAGTTTCTCTGATTTTATTTCTTTTTATAGGTATATGTTTGAGTAAAATGAACATTGTTTTTTTATTCAATGTCTCTCAAATTCAAAGCAAAAATTTCGTATTTATTTGCAGAAAATGAGAAATGATCAAAATAACAAAAAAGATGCAACCTCAAATAATGCAAAGAAAACAAATTCATACACATTTACAAACTACAATACTGATGTTTTAACTCAGGAAGAGTTCAGGAATCAATATTTGGTGGAATAACCAGGAGGTTTTCAATGGGGTCCAGTGCAGTGGGCTCTTAAGAAGGGTTACGTGTGTGTGTGTGTGTGTGTGTGTGTGTGTGTGTGTGTGCGCGTGTGTGTTGCACCTGTTCGCTCATGCTGTTGATCCCGTCGGGCCCCAGCAGGTTGACGGCCTGCTTGACCAGATCCGTCCGGCCGCAGTTGAGCATCCTGAAGCCCAGATCCTGCAGGAACTTGGCCTCGGTGGAGGCTGCGTCCAGCTTCCGGGTGGCGCAGAAACAATCTTCGGCTCTGCAGATGGAGGCGGCAGATACATTATCGTGACTAAGTGGGGGCTTATCTCAGAAATGGATTTGGGGAATCAGTGGGCATTCATCTCCCCAAAGGACGCCGGGAGAGAGCGGGAATGATTATTGCTCAGCTTTTCCCGGCTTAAACCAGAACCTAGTCCATACGCATCGAGCTGTTTACACTCAGAAACGACTCACTCATATCTGAGCCAAGTGCTCAGTCTTCTGCCTCCTCCAGGTGAGGCTTCTGCTGCGACTCGTTTTCTCTCTCTAATGACTCTTAATTGACGCTGCGAACAGCTGCTGCTGATCCGGTTCTCAACAGGGTCGCAGGGAAACCTCTTCACAATATTATTCTGATTCTACCTGACAATTATATGTGGCATTTTGAAAAGAGATGCTAATTGGTAACAAACACCTTCGCCGTTCTGTTTGTTTCATCTCCGCAGATGTTTGAAGTGGAAGGACTGTTAGCCCATGACTCTTTGATAAAATCCTTAAAATCATTGATTTATGCATGAGACAAAAGCTTAGCAGATTTTTGATTTTCTGTCTGTGAACTGTACAGAGACGCATTTGTGAGAAAATGTTTTTAAAATGGCAACTGATGGCTGCTGGTCCAACTGAAAAATTAAAATATCTCCATTTGTGCATTAAAACTTTGTTTTTACTATTTTTTCAAGATAAAAGGGATTCTGAGTAAAAACAACATGGTTCGTTCTTTTTTGCAAACAATTAAACAATTTTCCAACTGTTTTGTTTTCATTTAGCAACCAAACCAAAACTGAAGAGTCATTCGTAACAATATTTTGTGAATTGTTTCTTGTGTTACAGTGTGATGCTAAAACCAGCAGGTCACCAAACAACCTTGAACAAATAAACTGAACTCACTGATTACATTTTTATAAATCTATACGCTGATGATATTCGGCTGATGCTGCGTTCACACCAAACGCGAATTGAGAGTCATTCTGGTTTACGTTCAAAGTCTGCGTGGAGGCTCTGCCCTGCGTCGCGTTTCCAGGACAATCTGAAGCGTTTGGCGGGCGTACAGGCGTTCGCCGCTCGATGTGGGGAATCAACCAATCAGAGAGACTCCGCTACGTCTCTCTGGTGCATTTTCCGACGTAATCTCAGGGGAAAAAAACCCATGGAGGATAAAGTAATTGTGGCTGTTTGCTTTCGTCCTATAATCTACCAAAAATCACAGTTACAGAGACAGGAATAGGAAGGATCAGGAAGGAAGTTGGGATGTCGGATAAGTTATAACTTTTACTATTTGAAAATAATTCCCACACATATTTAAATAAACATATTTATTTAGAGGAAACATGCAGAAGACGGTGGGAGAGTTTGCGGTACACGTCTCCTCTCTCGCAGCGTGAGAAATCCAATCAGGTTTTAACCAGAACGAGTGAGAAATTTGCTCAAAGAGCCAGGAGCCGAAGCCCGTACGGCGTATTTGGACTTTGTTTTCGTTCTTACTTGATTTGCCGCGGCTCGCAGTCCACCCCGGGCAGCAGCAGCCTGGCGGCCTGTCTCACATCGTCGCTGTCGACGGAGAAGCTGCGTCTGTGTTCGGTGTGGGCGACGGCCACACGGATCCACTCCATCAGCGGAGGCAGAACCAAGAACGGCCTGCAGAGCAGAACAGGGCTCAGTAATGATTAGCATCAGTCATTTCAGAGTCAGATTACATTAAATTTGACGAGGGTAATGATTTGTTCAGCAGCTCTGTGCGAGTAAGTTACACTCGTTACACAATTTCAGTGTAGAAATATTAATAATTTACACCATTAGCTAAAATCCCAGCCTGGCGTAAACAGTTAATAGAGATGTTGGTTCCCTTTGAGGCTCAAACTAAACTCATTAAAGATGTCCTGATAGATATTAGAGAGGCAGCAACACAAAATCAATACTTAAAATTTATTACAGGGACAATTCAGAGCTGAAAGAGATCTAGGAGCGGTAACCTCCCTAAGTGCTGTTATTACCCTCATTTATCACAAAGAGCAGTGGCCTGACTGATAAATGATGTGTGCATTCTTCATAATTTATTATAAAAGTGTGTTTTTTAGATTAATCAATCTAAAAATAACCCACGCGCGCTCTGCCTGCGCCGTGTTTCTCCTCCTGCAGGGAAACGTCAGCAGAGTGATTTTATCTGACGCAGGATAAAACCAGGGGCGTCAGAAAGGGAAAGGATTCAGATTTCTGTGGGAAGTCAACTTAAACTATATTTCACCTCTTTAAAACAGCAGTGATGGATGAAAACAAAGCAGTAGTGTAAATTAAAAGTATTTACAGTTTATATTCTGTAAAAAAAAAATATATATCACCTTTAACTTTGATCAAATTGAGCTTTAAATTCACTTGGTTTGGAAAATTCCCTTGTTTCATTTAAGCAAATTTTTGCACCACTTCGATGGATGCCGATTCTTTTAATGAAGATTTTTGCTTTTTTACTTTTTATTAGTTTATCTATAATGGTAGAACACTTTAGTCGTGTGTAAACAGCTTTTTAAACCTAATTATGATTCATTTATTCACATTTATAATAATAAAAAACATCTATATTCATATGTATCGTTATCGCTTAACTCCATTTCACATAAATTGTACTTAAATTTAATTCGCTGTACTTTCTCATGTCAGTATTCAATAAACTTTTGTAAGTACGCAACGTTCAGATTATCTGACCTTCAGAAACAACATCCACATGTAATTACAGAGTAAAACCTTAAAGTTATCCAATATGGTAAATTAAATCACAAAACTCTAATCTTATCCATCAAAAAGTCATCGCTGTAATAGCATTTAATAATTAAGCATCTAGTCTAGTCTACATTTCAATTTTTTTTTTAAATAAATCAATGAACACTCTGCGGTTCTTTTGCAAATGTAACCTTGCCTCTCCTATTTAGTTTCAATTGAACTTTTTCATCGTATTTAATCACTTTGCTTGTCATCCTGCAGATTCATTCAGGTCCTTGCTGCTCGTCTCCAAGCTTTCAGCTGAATGCTAAGCAGAGTTTTGTCTCAGAGGGATGGAAACTCTGCTGACGTGTCACTCCGCCTTGACATTCCTCACGTTCCCAAGGGTCGCCCCGATGGAGTTTCAGCGTTCCTCGGCGAGGAAGAACGCGAGAAAGATGTTGGAATATCTGTCCATCAAGAAGCTGCAGGCTTTGGCAAGAGTCAGCGCTGACCGGCCCACGCTGCTGGAGCAAATACCTTCAGCAAGAATGTAGAAATGTAGGTTTTTATTGTGAGCCTGTACTCAGCTTGGCTGGAAGGTTAAAAGGACAGATGCAAAAATCGACTCAGTTGCCAGAAGTCATATTAGTAAATCTGAATCTGTTAAATATCTTATCATTTCATTCAGGGGTGTTAAAGTTGAGACTCAGCTAAAAGTTTCAGAACTAGAAACCAGCACCTCTGCTCCACAGTGTAAATCGTAACTTCGTATTTAACTGAAAAAGACGAGTGGACACAACGTGACTTTGGTCGCAGTTTAGCTGAACTCAATTAAACGACGATGTGTTAAGAACAAGAACTCGCCAAAGAACTCAGACATTTTGAGATTAATCAAAAAAATCCTAATTTGCTAGATTTTTTTTTTGTTGAAAGTTTGAGATGAGGCACAGAAATTTTTGAGAAAGAAACTTGGAAATTTCTGAATTTTTTTCTAGCAAATTTTCAAACTTTTAACTCTAAGAAATTTCCTTTTTTTCATTTAATTCCTGAGATCAATCTAAAAACATCAAAGTTTTTTCTATCAAATATTCAACTTTTGACACTCAGAAATGTTCTATTTTTTCCATTTAATTCCTGAGGTCCATCTAAAAACATCTGAATTTTTAACTTTTCAAACTAAGATTTCTATTTTTTTTTCCATTTAATTTATTAGATTAATATAAAAGTATCTGAGTTTTTTCTAGCAAATTATTGACTTTTGACATTCAAAAATTTCCTAATTTTTCAATTTAATTTCTGAGATTGGTATAAAGATATCTGAGTTTTCTCTAGCAATTTTTGATGTATGACACCAATAAATTTCCGTTTAATCTCCAATTTTAATTTAAAAGTATCTAAGGCTATTTGTAGCAATTTTTTTTTACTTTTGACATTCATAAATTTTCTTATTTCTTCTATTTAATTCCTGAGATAAATCTAAAAACACCAGAGGATTGTTTTAGCAGATTTTTGACTTTTCAATCTTAGAAACTTCCTTGTTTATTCTAGGAAATTTCTAAGATTTTCTAGAGGAAATGTTCTTTTTTCAGCGAATTCTGTGGTGTAAAGTGAGCAATAAATTTGGATTTAAGTGAATAAATTAAGTGGATTTAACTTATGTTTTCACATAGTTACAATACATTAAATAAAAACCAAACATTTTAAGTGAAGTCAGCACTGTTTTTCTGTCTTGGCCGACATTGAACATCAAATGTCTGCATCGTTTTGGAAATAAAAAGCGAGTTGGTGCAGCCCGACTATCTCTCGTTAAGTAATTTCACAATAATAATAATAATAATAATAATACCTGAAAGGTAAGTGAGCGTCTCACCTCTCGGTTTGTAGGGTGACTTTGGACGGCTCCACGTTGGGGTTCTCCCACTCCATCTGTGGGCAGTGCATGAAGTAACAGAGGGTGTAGAGCGCTTCGGGTTCCCAGTGGACCGTAGAGCTGCTCTTCTGGTGGACCGGCGTCCCGTTGCTCGGGTTCTTGATGTGTAACGGCTGCAGGTGATGCATGGCCCGGGAAACCAAATCACCTGGAAAACATGACATCAGCCTCGTTCATTAAAACCGAGCTGTAAATCGCAGGTTTAGTTGACGTAAAAAGGAAATGCGCTCCCCTGATACACAAAGCCCGTCTATTGATTAAGCCACCATGTGCCCACGCTGTCTTGAGTGGAAAATTGCCGTCTTAAAAGCCATCCTACTCACATAAGCTCTGTTTTTCTCCTTTGTTCAGTTTCAGTTTCGTTCAGTTCATTTATCCCGGGTCAGTTCAGCAGAAATATTTCACTTAATAACCAGCAAAGCTTATTTAAAACGCGCAGGAAATTGTCTAATTGTTTGATTTAGAGTATTTCTAATTGCTTGAGTGGAGAATTTAGGTAAGTTTTGTTAAAGTGGTGATTCAGATTGGGAAGACTGATTTAACCCCACTGGGCAACATTTTTACAGTGTAACTCTGAAAAAACTAAATATCTCATTTCAATCTTGCAATTCTGAGACAAACAAGATGAACTGAACAGATTTATTTTAATTATTGACACTTTTTTTTTTAACCAACTGTAACATCCGGCTGAGTGGTGAAGATTAATATAATATATACAGAAGGCAAAATTACAGAAAAACATGATAAAAAATTCATGAATCAATGTTTTAACAGCTGTTAAACTTTAGACGTGTTTTAATTAAAGTGGGTTTAAAAATGTAACTTTTGTATAGGTACAGTCCGTTTTTATCCAAGAAAATCAACAATATCTCCAAAAATCACAGGGATTATCATTTAATCCTAAAAGGCAGGGATGTCAAACTTATTTTAATTTTGGGTTATATAAAAAATCTGAACGTTCTTGTGCCAGAATATATTGATTAAACAAATTAAACT